>NC_083317.1:36973446-37275482 GCF_963455315.2 Globicephala melas
CTTATTTCCCACCATATTATACATGATTTTCCGCACCCATTCGTTTTTCTTGTAAGTTTATATCCCTATAGAATATTACAAAGAAACTGTTAATTTTATATCCCTTTCTATAATCATTATTTGGGATTCCTCTACAAAATAGAGGCTTTCCTAATAAACTGGGATGACAAAAAATTTTCATAAAATGAAAGTGTATGTTTAATGCTTTTTGTCTTATAATTATCTTCAATTTTTTTTTTAATGGAAGGCCATGTATTGTCTTCATTTATCGTTTTTCAAATAACTGTACATTTACTTTTTTGAAAGCATTACTTGCATTTTCTAGTACAAAAAAAATGTTTCTGTAATGTAAGGAAATATACAACTTTAATAGTGAAAAAGAACACCATATTTACTATAGTAATTTCTGCATTTCCCATGTTTCTTAAGTAACTGTCTTGTCTGATAGCACACAAAGAGCAAGTATGAAAACTATATGTTTTTGTAATTCTAAAGACATTGAGAATTTTCTGTTGGCATTGGATAACAAATTGTAGACACAGCTTCAGTAGCAGGATATACATATGCCTGTTGTTTTATAACATTGTGCATATTTGGAATGTTACTTCTATATTACTGAGTGGTGTTATAATCATTCTGAAAAGTCCCCACTGGACCAAAAAATTGGACTCATTTTCAGATGAAAAAGTTGTTATACAGTCATCTAAAACAGGAACATAAAAATTGTAAACTCTTACTTGATTAGCACAATGGACTCATAGATATTTATTTATTAAGTCTTTAAAATCAATGAAAATCATTGTTTTCATGTTCATGTCTTGAATTTGGTGACTGGGAACCTATGTCCATTTGTTTCACTTCCATTCATCTTTGAATACTTCTTTTTTTTTGGCGCAAGATGCTTCAAATTGACCTTATTCTTCCACTGCCTGATTTAGAATCAGATATTTTTCTTAGGAGCCTTGGATTTTTTAAATTGGAGAATGATATTTTAAAAATCAAGATATAGGAGTGTCCATTTCAACTAGAGTATCACTGATTGTAGCTTCCTATTAGTGAATACAGTTGGTGATATATTTTATAAAAGCAAAGATTGATAATGACATTTTGTGTTTACAGTTTAAAAATTTGTCTTCTGAAGTTATATGACTGTACTTGCATTTCTTTTCTCTTAAATAAATTATTTTTTTTATTTTCTAGCATTAATATATTTACTCTCTTAATGTTACTATAAATTAATGAACATTAAAATGGAACAGAACAGAAGAATAGTCAAACCATGATTATAAATGGGAATTTCCCCATATTAATCTATATCAATATCTGTCTATTTATGGGAATGGGAATGCATATATATGTATATATAATGTTTGTCTCTCCATTGTATGCAATATCAGAAAATTCAAAACAACTATTCAAATCTCAAAAAGTAGGAAAATAGATACATCATTTGTGGTATATTCATAGAATGTAATATGGTACTGTAGTTACAATAATGATGTAGCATATTGTGTTCTTTATGAATAACTATTCAGAAATAATGTTGAGTAAAAAAAGCAAGTGGCAGAATAACAGGGTATAATTACATTAGAATAAAATGGAAACAGACTAGCAAAATGCCATATATAATGTGTAAATATAATATTCATGTCTAGTAAGAGTATAAAAATATGCTAGCAATAGTGGTTACACTTAAGTTAGAAGGGGAAGGGATATATTGGTCATGAGAATATATATATATATACATATATATGCATATACATATAGTTAATTCATTAATCAGTTTAGAAAAATCAAAATAATCTAGCCTTTACCCATATAAAGAAGAAGTAAAGTAAAGTTTACTAAAAATGCAAACTTAGAATTGAGAAAAAAAATTTTTAAGTGTTTTTCCATGCAATTCCTGTCTCACATGACACTTCCTTGATAAGCATTATATGCTCAAATAGATTTGCAATAGTCTATTATACTATTTCTTGAAAATTCATAACGTGCATTGTCATATTAAAAGCTTGATCATGATTGGTAGTGAAGTAAATAATATTGTATCTTCATAATGTTTGTAAATTCAATTGTTAAATAATACACAGCTATTTATCCTTCTGTAGGAGCTCAACTGTACTACTTCAGCTCATCAGCAAATCAGCACTGCAACTACAAATTGTTGTTACTTCTAGCAAAGGAACATGTAAAAAGATTGCTATCTCAGTATCAGTTGTGGTTGCTGGGAATTTTTCAGTGCCAAAGAGTGGAGAAAGTTAAACTATAGCTGCTTTTTTAGCAATGATACCTATGAATTTAAGATATTCATCAAAAGCATTAATAGAACTTGTCCATAGTGAGGAATAAAAAAAGGAATCAGAAAAAAGAAACAGGAATAAATAAATGGATAAGTAAATACATCAAAAAAAAAAAAAGGAAAAAACAGGAATTAATGAGACTGCTGATAATAATAAACTATGAGCAGTGAGGTAGAATTAACTTGCACCTCTGCATCTGAGGGCCAGGAGAAAGGAGGAGAAGCAGAAGGAGACAAGAGAGGAGGAGAAGCAGGAAGAGGAAAGAGGAGGGAGAAGGAGGGGAGGAGGGAGAAGGAGGGGAGGAGGGAGAAGGAGGGGAGGAGGCAGAGAATTGGGAGGGGGAGGGAGAGGATCAGAGGAGGAGAAGAAGGAAGAGGAGGAGGAGGGAAAGAAGAGAAGAGAACATTGTGTTATGAATGGGGAAAAGAAGTAATGACAATGAAATATTTTATATGTATCCTCTACATTATGTCTGCATAGGTAATGAGAGGAAAATTCAGAGAACAAATGTAAATTTTTTAAAAAGGCAAAATTGGTTAGTGAATTAAAAAGTCTGAAAAGAATTTAAAAAGCCCAAAATAATCCAGAGATAAATTATAAATATATATATTAAAATTATTTATAAATTAAGAGAATTAATAATATCAAAAGCTAGCTCTTTAAAAACAAACATTAAATATACATTCTAAGAGCTAACTGAATTAGAAAAGGGAGAACATAAGTTATAATACACAAAATTTTAAGTACAAAAGAGATAAAAGCATATATAATAAGTGTAAATTTGGACATTTTAATGAAGTGCATACTTTATGAAAACATTGATCCCAAGGAAGCTGGGAAACTCATACTATTCAATTACTAGGAGAACAAAAAGAAAAACTATCAAAATGTTACCTCTCCCAAAAATCAGCAGGCCAGAAATTGTCATGTATGCATCCTATCAAACATAAAAGGCCGTCTTTGACAGAGCTGTTTAAACTGTTTAAACTGTTGCAGAACTGTTACACTCCTCAAGCATTTATATAAAGACAGAATAACATAGATACCAACATCTGATAAAGTACACAAAAGCAAATGACACAAAAATCTCATTTTGAATATTGAAGCAAAAATCTTCAATACATTCTAACAAAATGTAGCAAGATATTAAAGGATTAATACATTTTGACCAATTATAGTTTATTGCAGGAATTAAATAGTATTTTAATATTAAAAATTCTATTCATATAATTCATTCTATTAATACATTGAAAGATTAAAACTGGTCTTTCTAATGTTGAAGAGGCTTTCAAGGATATCTAATATTTACTCTTCCTAAGGAAAAAAAGTCATTGTGAAACACTGAAAAAATTTCCCTGAGAAAAACATTATAATACAAATAAAGTATGCATTTTCACATAAACATATATACAAATAAGCACAAATATTGCTCTAAAAGTGTGATGCAATAGTTGCTGCAACATAGTGAAAATTATTAAATGAAATAGAACTTACAAAATAATGAAATTATAGAAGTTTATGTGTATAAATGTCTAGAAGGATACACATTAACTCTGCACAGTGGCTGCCTCTAGCTAGAGGGTGAGAGACAGATCATTAGGCACTATATGTTAAGTTTTTACTTCAAATAGCTTTAAATACTGCTTGTTTGCTTGCTTTTCTGTTTATTGTTTTTGACCTTGCAAATAAATCACTTTTATATTTAAAAAGTAAAAAATAATAGAAATGATATGACTTACAATAAAAGTAAATATGTGCATGAATGAACCTAGAGGACATTATTCTAAGTGAAATATGCCAGTTGTAGAAGGACAAAAATTTTATGATTCCATAAAGGTATCAAAGAAGTCAAACTCATAGAAGCAGAGAGTAGAATGATAACAACAGGCTGGGGGGAGGGGAAAATAGGGAGTTCAAAATATATAAAGTTTCAGTTTTGCAATTTGAATAAGTTCTGCTGTACAACAGAGTACCTATAGTTAACAATAATATATTGTCCATTAAAAATTTGTTAAGTGAGTAGATCTCATGTTAAGTGTTCTTAACATTTTAAAAAAATACATAGATTTGTCCTTATATATACATATAGTAAAATTTCTTACACAATCTCTGGAATCTCCTATAGTCTTCCAAGCATTCTGCCATCTTACCTAAATCTTTTAAGTGGGGTTGTTTTAAAATATTTATATTGATAAGAGAATTGTCATTGGATGTTAGTGTATTTGATATGATTGATCAGATATATATGATTAATATATTCTGCTATTATTGATCAAACTCTAATTACAAACTCTAATCCACATTGATTTTAATAATTAATGAGTTATCTTAATAGACATATATAAAAAATTTCTTCACTATTGGTGTTTTTGTCTCCTAAGTTTAATTAAAACAGCCCTGTGTACAATTTTAATACTAATAGTAAAAAGTCTGTATTAGGTTTTACTACATTTAGAAGACTAAAAAGAGAGATTTTTAAGGTCAACAGAAAGGCTTAAGGAAACTAATTGTACCTCAGGCTTCAAAATCACACTACAAAGACTTTTGGATTTTTACTGAAATGTTGACACCTAATATGATACCCAGCAGCATGATAGTACTGTATTGTCAGTGAGTCTTCAATATAAACTGTCAAAGATGAGAAGCTTCTTACACCTCCAGCCAGGGAGTCTTCACTTGCAGAGGAAAGACTGACACACAACTGTTTTTCTATAATACCTTACAATATGTTCTTTCTTTTGTTGTACATTTATCAAAACTATATGGTAGCCCTCCTAGTCTCAAGTCTTGAGTTGCAGATTATCTGAAATATGATGTTTACATTAGAAAAATAATCAAGGATTTAATAAGGATCCTCTCTTTCATACTTAATTGATAAAAGTATACAAAGGAAAGTTATTTAAAAATGAGGCACATAAAAATAAATATCAAACAGATCTTTTTTTAAATTACTTTATTTTTTAGAGAAGTTTAATATCCACAGCAAAACTGAGGAGAAGGTATAGAGATTTCCCTTGTACCCCCTACACTCACACATGCATAGCTTCTACTATTATTAACATCTCCCCAGCAGAGTGGTACATTTGTTACAACTGATGACTTATATTGACACATCATAATCACCCAAAGCCCATAGTTTACATTATGGTTCACTCTTGGTGTTGTGCGTTATTTGGTTATGTACAAATGTATGATGACTAGTAGTCATCATTATGGTATCATACAGATTATTTTTACTGCCCTGAAAATCTTCTGTGCTCCATTTATTCATCCCTCACCTTGGAACCCTTGGAGAACACTGCTCTTTTTATTGTCTCCATAGTTTAGCATTTTCCATATAGTTGGAATCATATAGTATATATGATTCCAGTATTCCTTTTCAGATTGGCTTCTTTCAGTTAGTAATATACATTTCAGGCTCCACCATGTCTTTTCATGGCTTGAAAGGTCATTTCTTTTTTTAGCACTGAACAATATTCCATTGTCTGTACCTACTACAGTTTATTTATCCAGCCACCTACTGAAGGACATATTTGTTGCTTCAAACAGGTCTTTTTAGTAGAGGTTCTTGGATGAATTTTGGATAAGTCCTTGAATTCTCAAATTTTACATGCATAATTTGGGACATATATTTATTGTTCCAAGGAGTAATTTTATTAACTTTCTTCAGATTCTAAGCTCTACACAATATCCAATAGTTTAAGTATATATATATATATATATATATATATATATATATATGACTTTAACATACAATTTACATTGTGTAATTTGAAGAATTTATTATTAGATAGATATTGCTATTGTTACTTTGAAAGTTTTAACTACAAACTATGTGTAGTGCATTAGGTGTGTATCTCAAAACCTCTGTGTGGTGAGGGTATGGATAATATTGACTATAATTGCTATTTATTAAATTAAAATTGTATATGAAGGTACAACAGGCCAAGAAAAAACACACCCTTGAAGAACATGAACAAGGTGGGAGTATTTACTATATTGTATATGAAAACTTCCTTTAAAGCTACAGAAATTAGAACAGTGTAATCTTGAGGCAAGAATGGGAGAATACACACCTCCCAAAAAAGAAAACAATGACAACATATAAATGGACACTTGATCTAGGACAAAATTGCAGAGCACTGTAGAAGAGACTTTTTTCAATAAAGAATGCTGGGTCATTCTGATATATACACACACACATTTATATACAATATATAGGTATAAGATCATATACTATATATAATATTACATATACATATATATACAATTATGTATATAAAGAAAAGAAATGATGTCTAAACACAAATTTCCCTCCTACATGCAAAATTTAATTCCAGATGAATTGTATATTTCAATATAAAAGGTAAAACAATAAAGTTTCTACAAGGTAACATATGAGAATATATTTTTGCCCTTTGAATAAGTAAGATTTCTTAAACAGGGCATAAGAAGTATTAACCATCAAAGAAATATAAAAAAACAAAAGAAAACTCCATTGACCTCATAATCATTTTTCTGATCAGCCATAAAATGTTCACAAAAGTTTTGTTTATACTTGTTATTTTATTTTTCTCACCTCTCATTCTCACTCTAGCCTATTCCAATTGGTTGTTGGTCCACACAACTCCTCTGAATTGATTTTAATCAAAATCCCTATTGACTTTTATCTTGACAAACTAATAGTAATTCCCTATCCTCACCTTACATTAAGCAGCATTTGAGACATTTTGTCACTTTCCTGAAGTTATTCTCTGGAGTTCCATGACTATGCTCTTTGATATTGATATTATCTCACTGCCAGCTTTTTCTCTATGGTCTTTGTTGGCTCGTTCCACTGCTCACTCTCAGACATCAGCATCTATCATAACCATAACCAGGCCTTCTTCCTGTACAATTTAACTGAATGTCCTCACCAAGTCTCATGATATTAAAAAGCATCTATGTGCTGATTATCCCCAAACATGTATCTTCAGTCTTGGACAACACCCTGATCTTCAGCCTTACATATCTAATTGCCTGGATATCTCAGTTTGTACATCTAATAAACTTCTCAAACTTAATATGCTTCATTCACTTTATGTGCCCATGCAAAATATGGTCCCACCCCAGTCATTCCACTTAGAGTACATGATTTTTTCTAGAAAATGTGGAATATTCCTTAATATTTTATTCCCCTTAACTCTTATATTTAATCCACCTTTGAGTCCTGTCTGTACTGTTTCCTAAATTTAATCCAATATTAACCTTTCTCATTCTCCACTGAACTATTTCTATCCCAACCCACAAACATCTCTACCTGAATTACTGAAACAGCTTCCACAGGTTGTCAGTATTTAAACACTTGACCCATTCAATTCATTCTGTATAGAGTGGTCAACATGATTTTCTCAAGGCTTACATTATATCAAATTAACTCCTCTTCACAAGGTTTCCACCTGGTGCTGGAATTATATCCAAACCCCTTATATCATGCCCTCTAAGTAGAAACTTGTGTTTTTATCTGTCAGCTTTCTTCTATCTCAAATTTTTTCTCTCTCTCTCTCTCTCTTTTAAGGTGGGCAAGAGAAGAATGCTATTTATTGACTATGCTCCTCAGCACTTGGTGAGCTGGCTTGACATTTTGACAAATAGAATTAAAAGTAGAATGAAGTAACCAAAACTATAGAGACTTTTGTTGTGGCTAGGCTATATGGTTTTCAGCTCAGGCCTTGGTAAGCTTTCGTTACAGAGACCTAGCAAAGCCAGCCATGGGAAATTTACAGTGCAGGCTGTGAACACAGCTGAGCATTACATTTCATGGTAGAGTGAGGAAATGGTTAAACCTGGGAGGAGAGAACCATTTAGCTCCAGTGAAGCCTCATCTAGAAATTATAACAGTGTTTTGTGTTTTACTATATGTCTCCATCAAGTCTGCAGATTGAAGCTTTAAACCCTTAGGTGTATATGTTCTATATGGATCATAGGACTTCGATTTCAATCAGAACCAAGAGAGATAATTATTTTAGGGGTTTTATCTTGTATTCATGTGACTGGTCCATTTTCAAACAAAAGTTATCACCATACAGTCACAAATTGTCTTTGAATTTCATTACAGAAGCACTAATTAATGCTTTCAAACCGGGAAGCAACAACGTTAAGGAAACATAGTATATGTTCTTTTTATGAGACAAAGGCTATTCACAGATATTTGGTGATCAAAGGAGAACACATTGAGACTGTTAACATAAGTTTATCCAACAGGAAATGAGCATAGGGAATATGTGAGCTTTCCAAGTCAGGTCTGGCCTTTAGAGCTTTCCTTGTGTGTTCCTCCATGCTTTTCCAGTTCCACTGGGCAGGGATTTTCCTTGCAAGCCAGGAGCTGAAGCTGGATCAGCCATTTCAGTCCAATCCCATAGCCTTGCCACAACCAACCTAGAACATTACCATGTAATCTTCATGAATGGAAAGTAAATGTCTATACTCCTTAAGTCACTGAATTATTGTTGAGTCACTTGGTTTACTCCAAATAACAGAGGGTACAAAATCTATTTACTGCTTTTCATGTTTCCATGTGAAGGAAAAAAAAAACAAAACCTGAAATGGTATAAAGTCTCTGATCTCTCATTAGTCTCCCTCTTCCCACTACTTCCCAAACAAGGGATAGTTATTTATCTTAATGGTGAGTTTGGGAGAGAAAACCAGACATGTTCACCTCAATTCTTCCTCTCATCCTTCTCTGTGCCTGCCGCAGAGAAAACAAATACTGGTGTGATCTCTTTGTCACCTTAGCAGGACAGACTATGCTCTATAATGGACTTCTACAAATATAGGTACAGTATTAATTCAGTATTAATGTACTAAGTCCTTGTGGCTGCATATCCAAGCTGTAATCGTTTGTATTGATAACAAAGATGGCATTCTAATCTCCATTTATGTGAGCCTTTCAGCTACCTTTCAAATAACATTGAACTCGGGTAGATAGATGTAGTGTTATTTCTTGACACCTCCAAGGACATTTGAGATTAAAACAAAACAAAAACAAATTTCAAAAAATTCTATGTATGTTTCCTGAAGTAACAAAATAGCTCTCCCAAATAGTTTTTCTTTGCTCCTCTTCCAAATTAATCTGTCACTTTACCACCTGTGGTCTTTAAGTTGCACTTAGCTGACTAGGGATAAAAGCATGGTATCAATAGAATCCATAGGCCAGTTCTATTTTTGAAGTACACTGGGACATGGATATAGCTGTCTCTCTTTCACTAAATCAAACTGAAACTGCAACTAGATTATCCCCAGGTGTTTCTGATTCTCATTTGCTTGTCAATGTGAAAAGATATTTGATAAGATGATTCTATTTAACTTTTCAGTAGCGTGGACAGATTGACACAGTAGTTTATGACATAAACACCATTAAGGAAACACTAAAAGTGTAGTGGAATTTATGGCAGTCTGAGAGAGCAAGAAAAAATATTTTTAAGTAACATAAGATGTCCATTGCTCTTCATACAATATAATCAGCTCTATATTCCCCAAATATAATGTCAGAGATATACTAAGTTTTCTGCTTGTGGGTATATCTAAAAATACATATTCTTTGACATACCTAAAAATATTATGAGTGTACCCTCTTTGATCCTATTTGCTCTATTTTAATTTGATGTTAAGACTGGTACAGGTTTTATGGACCTGGTGAATTTTACCTAAATAGATCCAACACAGCAAGCAAAAAGTCAAGGAGAATCAATAAGAATGTTTTGCATGGACTAATGACTGCCCAAAGCTTCCCTGCAAAACTTCTATGTGACAAATTTTCATAGAGAAAATAGAAGTCATATTTAAAAGCCATAGAAAATAGAAGTTATATTTAAAACATATCAAATGTTTTAGATATGGCCTTTAATTTAAAACTTACAGGAAAATACTATATCTACCTAGAGGAAAAGAAGTGGGGGGGGGGGAGAAAGTGAGAGAGAGAGAGAGAGAGAACAAACCAACCAAATCTCACTCTTTGGAGACCTGATTCTAAGGTCCATAATGTAATTCTTATGCTATGGGTAACTCCCTGATTAAAAGTACCTAAGACCTTTCTTACTATTTACATGTAAGGCATGTGATGTAAGGTGCAGGGATGAAATCAAACAAGTGTCTGGATTTGGACACACAGTCTTCACTTATTTTCTTTGTCATTCTGGGCAAGATAAATAATCAAGCTAAAACTCTCCTCTGTAAAATGGTGACAATAACAGACCATGCATTAAATAAGGGTTATGCAACTTATATTAGCTTAATTGTTCTAAAGCTTAAGCTTGTGTCAGAATTACTCTGAGTTTCCAGTGAGAGTTTTCATTTCTAACAAGTTTTCAGATGCTGCTGATCAAGAAACAACACATTGAGAACCACTGTATAAACTAATGCATGTAAAGCACTAGCAAATTGTTTGATATAACAAGTGTTTGATATGTTTTAGCTATTAATTTTCTTGGTAGTTTATTTTTCATCTTTATAGTTGTAAAAAGATATAAACATATAGTTTGTAAATATTTTTATTGAAGATAAATCTTGCTTTGTTAGCATACACTCTCCTGGAAAAAATATATATACTGATGATTTATAAATTGAAAGGTGTTTTTGTGATGACACTAATAGAATCATTCGATAAAAGAAAAAACCTTTATGGAGTGAATTATTCTGTGTTGTTAATTTGGAATCTTATACTTGTATTTTCTTAAGAATAAATTCCTTTAATAGGTTTATATCTTAAAAAGTAATTAAGGAGATTTAATTTAGAAATATAACATGCTCTTGGTGAGTGTTCTTATGACAACAATGCTTCCCTTATTATTGTCCTCAATAATACTTTATTGCCATTATGTACAGGTCTACGATTTTCCTATATAAAATTATCACAAAGACTGCAGATGCCTATCTTCATTATTATGTCCATACCACATATAAGCAACTATTAAATATGTGACAAATGGTTAATACATCATATTACTTTGTTGAAAATTTTCTATTGACTTAACAATATGCTGTAATAATGTGTATATAAGAGGAGAGAATTGAGTATGTGTGCAAAGAGGACGAAACATAAGAACCATAAGCCAACTCATCCAAAATCCAAATAGAGACAAAAACAGTCAAGTCAAAAAACTTTTTTGTTGATGATATGAAATGAATAATTAGTGAAGTGAAAGAAGAGTAACAAAAAATTATATTAAAAACTAAAGATGTTTATTTTGTTTTGTTTTCTTTCTTTGTTTTGCTCAAATCAGCTACTGAGAAGTTAATAATGGCTACAGGAATGTCAGAAAATGTAATAGAATTTGAAATGACAACTTAGTCACTACCATTATCAGTCAAGACTTTGCATTATTTAATAAAAAATATATCTTGAAAATATTTATCTACCTTGTCATATTTTTCTCTTTGTATTTCCTATCCTTAATGAATTCTACCTCAAACTCTTTTAGCTAATCCTTCCCCTCGTAATTTGTCTACTACCAAAAGAAAGGAGGAAAGAAAAAATCTTTAGCATGCAGATTAAGCAGTGAATAGTAATAACGAACTATTTGTGACATCTACAGTTTTTCACAAGCCAAAACAGAATATTTCAACTTATTTTCACAATTTTTTCCCAATAGTAGTGTCACATAAAATGGTGACAGCATTTGCATTAAGTACCTTGTGAAGATTGAACAGACTCTGAGCGGGTAATACATTGTCTCCTTCGGTGAGATTATTTACTTCTTTGACAGTTTCACTTTTGATGACGACATGAGAAATTACTTTTACCTCAGGCTGTACTATATGTTGAATTTTTATCAGATGGTTGTTAGTAGACATTGTTTAAATGAAAAGTGACAGTCTCCTTTAATGGTCTGAATGTTCAAAAGAGTAGCAAACATGGGACTTCCCTGGTGGTGCAGTGGTTAAGAACCTGCCTGGCAATGCAGGGGACACGGGTTTGAGCCCTGGTCCAGGAAGGTCCCACGTGCCGCAGAGCAACTAAGCCCGTGTACCACAACTACTGAAGCCCGCGTGCCTAGAGACCATGCTCCGCAACAAGAGAAGCCACCACAATGAGAAGCCCGCATACCTCAATGAAGAGTAGCCCCCACTCCCTGCAACTAGAGAAAGCTTGCATGTAGCAATAAAGACCCAATGCAGCCAAAAATAAATAAGTAAATAAGTAGCAAACAAAAAAGCTTCTAACATGAACTGAATTTTTGTGATTTTCTTCTTGGCACAGTGCTATACTATGAAACTTTTAGATGATTTTAAGAGCTATCTGGAATGGTCCTAATTCCCAATTCCTTTAGGAAGTTCCAAAATACTAAGTATTGTCTTTGGCTTCTTCTTGGGAGACTTTATTTCTTTCTTTGGTCTTTATTGATCTTAACCATCTCTGAAAACACACAGTTTATACCAACAAATACTTTCAACACAAAGTAAAGAAGAATGAGTGATAAGAGTAAAAGCAATAACTATATCCTGATGAAAAATCTAGACTGAAGGAAATGCTCTGTTTTTCAAGTAAACAAGAACATATATACTTTATTTACTCTGACTATATTTTATTTCTTATATGACCTTGGGAAACACATTCTATTTTGAAAACAAGAAGCGTTTATTATCATTTTTTAAACTAAAAGAAACTATATAAATAGTTGTATATTCCAAAATACTATTACATATAATTTGTAGTCATGTACAGATATTTAATAATGAATATCTATTTTAGATAGAAATCAATATTTAAATAAATATATTTGCAAAAAATGATCAAGTACAGGATTATGCGGTAGGAATACAAACATATTTGAAATAGTGCTGTTTTAAATATCTTACACTAAGCCTTTCCAATAACTGGAGCAAAATCTTAAGAGAACTAATATTCTCTTCAGAATCTGTCTTATGCAAGTAAGTTTCAACTGCACTGATAAACTGGACCTGGTAGTAATACCAGGTAGTAATACCCTAGATTTAGAGCATTGTAATGGCTGTTATAGCATTTATTGGTGTATTCTTATTCTCCAGTGAAATAATAGTAATTATACTATTTTCACACAAGTTATCTACATTTCTTCCTCCTAGCCACTTCATTAGTAATAAACTGATGTCATAGATCCAAATTATACTTAGCAATTATTCTACCTGTCCATTTGACTAGGTTTGAAATAACATATTTTGTCTTTACCAATATCTCTTTACCCTTGTCTTGCATGGCAATATAACTACCAGTTTATTTATGTGTGTTATTTTTTTCTTTTTGATTTGTTAATTGTGTTTGTATTGTGTAAATTACCTTGCATCTTCTATTCAAGATTTTCTCTGGTTCTTCCTCAACTAACAATTTTTAAGTTATAATTACTCAGGATTCTTCCTTGAGTATCCTCTACTTTTACATACTTTCTCTTCTTATCTTTATCCACTTTACACTGAGGATCAATAATAAATCGTGGACAAAGTCACTCGAAAGTTAACACATCTCTGAATTACTCAAACTTCTAAATCTCTAATCATAATCTTCCATCCTGTGATATTTTAATTGATAAAGAATTCCCATTCAAACTATTATATGTCGTCAGTGGGACCTTCAGATCATTAACACCTTTTACTTTACCCCCCCCCACTTTGTAACTGAAAAATAGATCCACATAACAAGTTATATAATTGAACTTCTGACTTGAAGTTCCATGAATTTAGTATGTCCAATATGAATCCCTTTACCTGTTTCCTCCCAGACCAAAACATTTGCAACTTCTCAAATGTTTCTTTTCCCCTAAGGGACAATATTCAAGTTCAAGTCAGAATCCTAAAAGGTCATTCTAACTATCTCCAGGTCCAATACATATCAAATTCCTATAAATTCTGCATATTATATATTTTAAATTCTATCCACATCCATTTAGGTCTACTCCAAGTACCTTAATCCAAATAATGATATCAATATATCAATCTTCTACAGAGATGAAATGAGTTTTGAATATCTACATTGCATCCCCATCCCCTCACGGTTTTAATATAATCTTCACACAGCAGCTAAAGTCTTAAAATATAAAATAAAATATTTTTTCCAGCTGAATTAGCTCCCTGTGGCTACCAATATAGTCCAGAAAGGCTTGTGTCATGTGGTTTCTACCAACCTCAACAATGATATATCATGCTCCTTACTTTCTTCTTTGAGCTACAATTACAC
Source organism: Globicephala melas (assembly GCF_963455315.2). Lineage (NCBI taxonomy): Eukaryota > Metazoa > Chordata > Mammalia > Artiodactyla > Delphinidae > Globicephala > Globicephala melas. The sequence continues at coordinate 36,987,934 of NC_083317.1, forward strand.
AGCATTTCTACTTCCAAAGCTGCTTTTGTTCCTGCCCATTTTCACGTGCCATTTCCTTATTCCAGGAATTCTATCCCGCTCTTCTTCCAAACACATTAAATTTAATGACATGTTTCAACTTAATGTTCCTTTCTCTGGAACTCTGAAGGCTAGAGAGTATCTAATAGCATGTATCTTTCTCACTAAAACTAACACAGCTACTAGATAGAAGCAACATTAGATTTGGATCCCATGGATTCAAAACCAGCTGGCTTGATGCACATTCAGCATACAATACTCAATTACCAAATGAATGACCATCTATATGCTGACTACCCCTAAATCTATATCCAACTCCAGGCATAATATTTCCATATAAATGCTCAATGGAAATTTCACACTACGTATTTGAATTTCACTCCTAATTGCCCAAAAAAGAAATCCTTACTCCACATTCTTCCTCACATGCAACTTTACCATAAAATTCTAAGTTTTCTTCCTAAATGTATCCTAAATGCATCCACTCCTCAACATGCCTATTATACTACTCTAATCTAAGACACCATCACTCATCACCTACCTACTGCAAAATCTTTCAAGTTGGGATGCCTGCATCCAGTGTTGCCAATATAGGTCATCCTTTATGCAGCAGAGTTTGTTTGTTAGGCAAATCTTATTTTTCACCTACCTGCTTAAAATTCTTTAATATTTTTTCATTTCCTTTGAAATAAATTCCAAAAAATTTAAAAGGCCTTATACAATTAAGTAGGCATTGCACACGATTAACAAGTAGAATCAGTTTGTCAATATTGTCTCCTGTTAACAACACAGGAGAAAAATAAAATTTATTCAGTTCAGTTTCTTTTTAATATAACAATATATAAGGAGGGTAGACAACTTTCTTAGAAAATACAAAATTAAGTTTGTTTCTGATTTAAGCTATAGAGTATTTCTAAGTGGTATCAAATCACTCCTCTTGTGCATAGATTTACCTTCCTTGTAGAACTATATCCCTAATTATGCTGTGCCACATTAGTACTATGGACCAATTTTGGACACATAAACTTCTCACTGACATAATTTATCCCTGATGGGAAAATGCTAAAATATTCAAAGAAAATTTTAATAAAATCAGAGCAATCACAGAACCAGTATACATACAATAGGGTAATCAGATTTTTAACTGAAATTGGTTGCATTCTGATGCTGCTAGCCCTATATTGATATCTTGATGTGCCTACATGATATGGTGCCATATAAGGTCCTATAGAACAAAATTCCACACTGAGAAACCTAAGCTCATCCTAGATATAAGAAAGCAAGTCTTTGACAAAGGCAAATATTTTCTTCCCCACCTTCCTAAAACCTTTTCTCTTAATTCTTATTTATTGTCAATACCTTCCTCTTCACTATATGACTGATAGATAGTGTAATATTCATACCTCTCAGGAGAAAGAGATAGAGAAAGAAAAACAAAATCAGAAGAGAGGCAGAGTGCATAGTGGTTAAGAGCACTGACCCTGAAGAGCTCTGTAACTTTATTACTTACACAATTTGTACATCAGTTTACTTATCTGTAAAACGAGGATGATGAAAGTAACTACCTTAAAGGGTTGTTATAAAAATGAAATGAGTTATTTGTAAAACTGTTTAGACCAGTCAGTGTCTGAGACTGAGGAAAATTATATAATTTTTAATTATTATTACCCAAGAAAATTTGTACACAAGGAACATACACATAGCACAGATGTCTTATTGTAGGGGAATTCTTCACATATTAAAAAAAAATGAGCCCTTTTCAAAACTCTTCACCATTTTTGTTTTTTTTACATTGGACATATCTAGTCCTGTCAGCCATTTATCATAGAAGAGCATTTTAAGTATCTGAAACTGCCTGCCTATTAATCTATCAACATGTATTTGTGTATATTTCACACTTAAAATGTGGACTCTAAAAATGAAAAGAAAAACCTATAGGGAATGTATCCTGAATGGAGAATAGATTGATAGCCTCACCACTAATTCATTCATTTGTCCAGTTCTGTATTCATTCAGCAAGTCTGTACTGAGTACTCATTGCATGCCAATCACTAACCTAGGTGTTATGGATAAAGAATAAGTTAGAACCAGCTGCTTCCCTTAAACAGTCCATTATCTATAGAGAAACTCTTCAGACAATCCCTGCACTCTCAAGCATGCCAAGGAATAGCCTTTGTCCACTAAGGTGTCTCAAATTCAGAATTAAAGAAGAAAGTGCCTTATAAAACAGCAACCTCAAAGCTGGAAGGTTTTGAGTTTCAGTGAGGCAAAAGGAAATCTTGAGGTATTTCTGTATAAATTGTTATTAAACCTGGGCTTGGACTCTAAGATTCTAGATGATAATCACTTATGTGAGATTAAAGGTTTCCATGTAAACATGTTTTGCACTTGGGCTAATCAGTTGCCTAGAACAATTTATTTTGTTTGAATGTTGCATTTCTTATACTGACCAGAGACAGGGATTATGCTTGGATCCCTATTGAAATGGCCACAGAAAAGAAGGGAACACATTATTTCAACATAATAGGAAAGTGTTAATCTATTATACTTATGGGGCCAAAATCAAGAGGACAGATTATGTTTAAGAGTTAGAAATACATAAAAGAAATTGTTTAAAATGCTCTTCTCTCCTACTGTCATAATTACTTCACACTAATAAATTAGAAAATTATGAAAAGCTATGACATATATGACTGAAAATCAGCAAAATACCAGAGACAATTTTTTCTTCCAGTTTCACTGAGAAGTAATTGACATATAGCACCATAAAACTTTAAGGTGTAGAGCATAATGATTTGACTTCATTGAAAGTTTAGTGAATATCCATTATCATAAAGTTTAGTGAACATCCATCATATCATATAGAGAGTTCAGAGACCATTTAATTGACTATATATGCCCCATGTTTGACTGTTTAATTGTTAGGGAAGCAATACTTGGATGAATATTAATTTAAACATAATTAATATATTATTATATAATTATTTTAAAAAATTTATTTGTTCTGGTTTTCACAGTAGCAAAATTTTTTTTTTTGGTATAATAACGATTTTCACAAAATTTGTGTCCTATTGATAGTAATAATATTCTAAGAATCAAAAATAATTGTACTCAAAAGTAAATTTGTATATATTTTCCAAAATTAAAAATAAAGTAAATGTAAAATTCAAACATTCTTTTTTTAAAAAATATTTCTTTTAAAACAAATATTCACTAAAATTAAAAGAAAATCAACACTTTAAATTCAAAAGGATATTAAACATTAAGTTAGTAATTTAAATTTTTGAAAAATGAAATAAATCATTACATTTATATGAAATAAAAACTGTTCAAAATGCTAATGGTTAATTTTCATCTTGTTACTGATGTAAAGAACTGATATCATGCTATAAGCATATTTCATCTAGGCCTACATATATATATATTTACAATAAGAGAGATTGTTTAATGTTTCAATATGTTCCTCAATCACCATGTGCAACTGTTGTGAATAGTGTGTAATTCTGGAATATCTCTGGAACCACGAATTGAAACAAAAGTGAAGAAAGAATAAAAGGTTGCTCGGCGCTACTGGGAAATGACACTTGGTTATACAGACATCTATTGCGTTCATGCTGAGAGGAAGGATTTGACAAGTTAATTAATTTGTCTTTTCTCTTACCTAAATGCTTCTTCTGCTCAAATCATCTCCACACTCTGTCACAGAGCATTTTGTAGTGTAGGCAGCAGTACAATCCACAAATGTTCTCAATATTCAGACATCCATTATTTCAAGGACATATGCAAGTGATGCAGTGAAGAATTATTCCAGATCCAGAAAGACATTGCTCACAGAACAGACATTTAGGGTTGTGATCACCCTGTGCCAACCCTGAGCATTGGATCCAAAGTGACAGAGGTACCCAAGTGTACTTTATTAATTTTCTATGTGTTTATGAACTGTGGGTCTTCTAATGTACTGACCAAGATCAGAGGCCTCTTCTGCCTCAGTTTAAGGGAGATACAGGTTGAAGTATATATGTGTACCTTAAAAGCACATAACTAAATATACATGTGTTTTAGATGGAGAAAAGAGTCATAATTTTTTCTTGGAAGTGGTGCAACTTAAAAGATGAGTTTTAGAAGGTGAGTAGTTAAGTATCTATAGAATTACACAAGAAATTAGGCATGTGGGCATAGGTGAAACTCTGACCACACAATTAAACAGGACCTTACATAACATACTAATAAACTTGGACTTTAATCTTTAGGGTTAATGGAAGTTGTTTTATTATTTTTAGTGTCGAAAGAGCAGTTATTTTTAGAAGGATAATTACCAGCATAGAGGATTGAAGCTAAGAAAAAATGGACTCGTAAGAAAAGCTAAGGGGCCATTGGAGAAATGTAGATGTGAACTAAAGCAATGTCAGGGGTGTTGGAGAAGAAGACAGTACTTGAAGCAATACATATATGCCATAGCTTTTGACTATCACTACAGCTGAGGATCTCATTAGATCTTTTCAGAGCTATATCACACTGATTACTTAGATATTGATATTACAGTAAACTAAACTTTAAATGTATTATAAATGTAAGCGATTTATAGATGCTTTATTTGAGTTGTAATATATATATAACTGTATAGTTACCAAAGTAATTTGCTGAGAGAATGTTATTCCTTAAAATATAGGTACTCAGAGTCAAATATTTAAAGATAGAAGGAAAAATAAAACTTTAGTTCACCTTATGCATTTTAAAGACAAGCACACAGAATTGTCAGAGAAGTGAATAGATTCACCCAAGATTCTTCAGATAATTAAAGTCAGAGTGGTGGCTAAATTCTGGTTCCCAGAGCTCTATTCAATTTACAGTTATATTTTTCTCTAAATAGCACCAAAGTCTGATAGAACTATTTTTGCAGGCATAAAGTATTTAATATGCTACATGTATTACATATGTAAAATATATACCATATTTACTCATTTTCTAATATGTTAACATGCCGTATATAATTTATTGTAGAGTACATTAATCTTGGTTGAATATTACAAGGAGAAATAACATGAGCTAAAAGAATCCATGATAAACCGAAACAGCCAAAACGAGCCCTATAAGCAGTTCGCATTAGGAAACAACGGCAGTGAATGAAAACCAGAACAAAAAAAAATCTGAAGAACCAGAAATATCCTAATACCCAGAGAAGGTGCTGTTATAAGGTTAGCAGAGATATGATTCTTAAAAAAGTGTGCTTTTGAAGACAAATGTTGCATTATAAAAAGGAATATGTACATTTATCAAGAAAATACAAAGTCATAATATTAAAAGTGACAGTTTTCTTTCAGAATTTTCCAGGTCAAAAATAATGTAAAAAAAAATAGCCTCAAATCCTGCCATTTTTAACACTGTAGTTAAAATAAAGATAAGAAGTTTATCAGCACCATGCAAATTTATATAACAGTCATAGAATGTAGATATTTTTCAAAATAGATGTTATACCTACAGTCATTTAACTCGAGCAAAGCATTAATGAGCGAATCTTTACAGATGAGCAAGGAAGGTACAATCTTGGTTTCTGTGATTTTAATAATGAGGATAATGATAACTGTTATTAAAGCTATTCTACAGTGTCCAGGGTTTTATCACTCAGTTTAAATTTTATACAGGAGAAATAAGTTAAAATGAATATGTCTATATGATCAAAAAGTGAACCGCTAAAAAAAAATCACTCAAAATCAGAGATGTGTTTGAAAACTTTATATTATCAACTATATTTAAAACACACTTTCTGGCATTTTTATAAATAGCATCATAACTACTCTACCAGTATGCTCTACAAGTACATAATGTTTTAAGAATTACAAGAGTTAATGATAAGAGACAATCCCTGCCTTGCCTTAAAAACTAGGACATACTAATTGTACTTTATCACCTTAGAGAGAGATCTTTGTTCTCCAGATTTTAATATAAAGGCAGAATAGGGACTCAGAAGGGGATTGCTAAAAATTAGTTCTTCAATAGATATATATTGCTAACATATTATTGATCTTTTGAGTTTATATATGAAAAACTTGTGTTTGTTTATGGTACAAATTCTAATAATTGCAATCATCTTGAAAAAGACACAAATGCCCACTGAGTAAGCAGGTCTTTTTTCCTTATGTATGGAATACACTGTGGAAGCGTCTATAGCATTACACCATCAGAGCAGGAGGACCTTAGATACCAAATGGACCAACCTTCTCATTTTTCTCAGGCATCTGTGGACTTGAGAGAGGGCTAGTGTCATGCTGGAGGTAACAATACTGACAATTAGTGGCTGAGCTAGAATGGGGGCCTTGTATTCCCAGTGTCATATCAACGGTCTCTTTGCAAATGTTTCTTAACAAATTTTCCTGCCTCCAATCATGCCCACAACAGATCCATTCTCCACACTGCTGCCAGAATGCTCTTTCATAAATACAAATCTGACCAACTTATTCCCCTGTTTAAAAGCATTTAATTGGTCCCATCACTCACAGAACAAAGTTCAAATTTCTTAGTATCTACTACAAGATTCTGACAACTGCTTGATTTTCTGGCTTCTTTTCTCACCAGTTCTTAAAATCTAAAGCCTGAGTCATCTGCATGTACTTCTGCGAAATACATCATGCTTTCTCAAATCCTGCATCCAGAAATTCTTTGAATTTTGAAGGGCTATTTCCTTATTATTTCCTTTTATTATCATACAGCAAGCTACAAAAGCAGGTTTTTATTTTTTAGTTTGTAAAAGAGAAGATATTTGCCTAACCTAGATGTGCACCTGGTCATTGACTGATTTAAAATGACAGCCTTAATCATTTACTCCTTAAGGTTTTCACCTAGATCACCATGATCATGAACAAAAATAAATACATGACATAATGAATTACTATCCTGGAAGATAAATACGACAAAATCAGCATAAACAATTTAATGTAATTTTTAAAGAAGAAATGTTAATATTGGGAAATATCAATATACACATTTTTATCTGATTTTTTTCTTTTTAGACAATGAAAATGCTTAGTATTAGTTTATCTTTGTTTTATAGAATAAGAATAAAATATTAAGACAAAGAACTTCAAGTTTCTCTTAAGTAACTATGCACAAATTTAGATTCCACATAAAACTTGATCCCTAAATGAAATCAGTGTATATCTTTTTATTTTTTTTTAATTGGGAATTTAAAACATAAGGATAAATTATCACAAGAAAACACTTAATTTGAATGTATTATGACCAGAGTTAGAGTAAGACCACTGGGTATTTTAAACAGGAATTTTTAGAAAACCAAGTCAACAATATTAATGTGAGAAGGTTTATATTAATTTAAGTTATAAAAAGAAAAGTTGACAAAATATGTATTAAATATATTAACAATTATATAAGCCTGATAATCATCTAATGTGTTTGTGTGGAAATTTCTTTGTAAACAGTTGTATTTCTCTAAGAATTTGGTCTCAAAGTTTAGTAATGAAATTATTAAAAAGTGAAGTGAAAAGCACTGATTGTTCTAATACTTTATAAAGTAAAAAAAGGTAGATAATTGATTTTGTTAAGTAACATACTAAATGATATATTTGAAATTAAAGCTATGTTACGTATTTTTAAATGAATCTGTAAAGAATCAAATAGATTATTTTGTTGACAAAAATAAATGTTTAAAATAAGTTTAGACTTATAAATAAATGAAGTATTATAATTTATAATATGTGAGAAGACAGTTTGAATGGTATTTATTATAAATATAAGCTAGCTGCATAGAACATTAAAAATGGTGAATCTACAGAAGACTCACAAAAAAGAATGTTTGTTTTAGTGCACAGTATTAATTTATTTATGTTTTATTTACTGATATACTTGTTACAGTAATTAGTTGGGTAGATTCAGATAGATAAAGAATATATTTATTAAATTCCTAAATAATCATGATGAGGTAAACATCTAAGCAAAGATCATATAAACCATTTAGCATTGTGGTTAAATCAGAGGGAAATTGTCAATAAAATTATTTGTTGGGTCCCATGATGGAGATTTAACTAATATATAAAAAAGAATGAGATGAAAAATGCTCAACATCATTAATTATTAGAGAAATACAAATCAAAACTACAATGAGGTACCACCTCACATTGGTCAGAATGGCCATCATCAGAAACATCTACAAACAATAAATGCTGGAGAGGATGTGGAGAAAAGGGAACCCTCCTACACAGTTGGTGGGGATGTAACTTGGCACAGCCACTATGGAGGTCCTTTAAAAAACTAAAAATAGAGCTACCATATGATCCAGCAATCCCACTCCTGGGCGTATATTCGGAGAAAACCATAATTTGAAAAGATACATGCACCCCAATGTTCATTGCAGCACTATCTACAGTAGTCAGGACATGGAAGCAACCTAAATGTCCATCAACAGAGGAATGGATAAAGAAGATGTGGTACATACATACAATGGAATATTACTCAGCCATAAAAAAAGAACAAAATAATGCCATTTTCAGCAACATGGATGGACCTAGAGATTGTCATACTGAGTGAAGTAAGTCAGACAGAGAAAGGCAAATATCATATGATATTGCTTTTATGTGGAATCTAAGAAAAGAGTAAAAATAAACTTATCTACAAAACAGAAATAGAGTTACAGATGTAGAAAACAAACTTATGGTTACCAGGGGATAAGAGGGTGGGGAAGGATAAATTGGAAGATTGGGATTGACATAGACACACTACTATATATAGGATAGATAACTAATAAGGACCTACTGTAGAGCACAGGGAACTATACTCAATACTCCATAATGGCCTATATGGGAAAATAATCTAAAAAAGAGTGAATATAGGTATATGGATAACAGATTCACTTTGCTGTATACCTGAAACTAACACAACATTGTAAATCTACTCTACTCCAATAAAAATTTTTTTTTAAAGAATGAGAAATTTAAAAAAAATACATGAAAAATGACTTTTGTGAACTCAATGTTTTAATAATTTAAGTGAAAATTAAAATTTGATCTTTAACACTCAATCATTATATATGTCAATATTTTTGCCAAGAATTTAAAAATATTTAAAATGGTGTCTTAAGTTTATGTTAGGGTTACTACTTTTAACACATAAGGAAAAGTGTTGAATAAAAAGAATATTTCTCAGGAAAGCACCTGCCTTTAAATTATGACAGATTCACAAATATGGTATTTTATTATTTTACTTGGTATATAAGCAAACAAAAATTGATCTCATATGTTAAATATATAAAAGGCATTTATAGTAAGTAGTGAAGATTGATTTCATCATGTTTACTTTATTGTATGAAAATATATTATTCAAAAATTCAAACTTTCAATACTATATTTTATGTCATTTGGGTTCATTATGCATTGCATACTGTAGTTTTATTTATATCACAGAGGAAGGCAATGAAATGTAGTTGAAAAAAACACTGAATCAGTAATCAAAACCTGAGATTCTAGACCTGGTACTCGTGACTTTAGAAAAGACTTTGTTTCTTAGTTTCTGTCATTATTACTTTATTTATTTATTTATTTATTTATTTATTTATTTTTTATTTATTTATTTTTTTTTTTTGCGGTACGGGGGCCTCTCACTGTTGTGGCCTCTCCCGTTGCGGAGCACAGGCTCCAGACACACAGGCTCAGCAGCCATGGCTCACGGGCCCAGCCGTTCCGCAGCATGTGGGACCCTCCCGGACCAGGGCACGAACCCGCGTCCCCTGCATCGGCAGGCGGACTCCCAACCACTGCGCCACCAGGGAAGCCCTATTTTTTATTATTATTATTTTTTGCAGTACACTGGCCTCTCACTGTTGTGGCCTCTCCAGTTGCGGAACACAGGCTCCGGACATGCAGGCTCAGTGGCCATGGATCACGGACCCAGCCGCTCTGCGGCATGTGGGATCCTCCCAGACAGGGGCACGAACACGTGTACCCTGCATCGGCAGGCGGACTCTCAACCACTGCGCCACCAGGGAAGCCCATTATTACTTTATTTTAATAAAGCATGGCAAATTACTACTAAGACCCTTTAGCAATTTCCATTATTGCTTTAGTCTACAATTACGCTTTCCCAAAAGGATTTTTTCTACAATTCCTTCTGATAAGACAGTTATCAGAAGGCAGTTATATAAACTGTTGATTTAGTGATGTTTAATTGTTAACAAAATGATTATTGAAGATTCGTGCCTTCAAGTGTTTTTAGCAATCACTTACAATGGCATATTAATATAACTTCAAAGAGAAATATAATTGATATAAAAGTTATCAACTGAAAAGCCATTCAATTTGCAAATATCAATTTGTGATCATTAACATTTTCAGCATATAGAGCAAAATATTATTTTAAAATTCTCATAATTTCTTTAATAAGAAGACAAGCTTTTTTAATAAAATAGTTTAATAAAATTCAAATATTTTAATATATTTCTATGATGTCACAATTTTTTGCTTTAATAATTTTATTTTTTTTCCAGTTGTACACTTTATTTATTTATTATTGGAGTATAGTTGCTTTACACTGCTGTGTCAGTTTCCGCTGTATAGCAAAGTGAATCAGCCATACGTATACATATATCCCCTCTTTTGGGGATTTCCTTCCTATTTAGGTCACCATAGAGCACCGAGTATAGGTCCCTATGCTACATAGTAGGTTCTCATTAGTTATCCATTTCATACATAGTCATGTATATATGTCAGTCCCAGTCTCCCAATTCATCCCACCACGCCCCTTTACCACTTGGAGTCTATACATTTGTTCCCTAAGTCTGTGTCTCTACTTCTGATTTGCAAATAAGATCATCTACACCATTTTTCTAGATTCCACACATATGCATTAATATACGATATTTGTTTTTCTCTTTCTGACATACTTCACTCTGTATGACAGTCTCTAGGTGCATCCACGTCTCTGCAAATGACAAAATTTTGTTCCTTTTTTGGCTGAGTAATATTCCATTGTATATATGTACCACATCTTCTTTATCCATTCCTCTGTCAATGGACTATAATGTCACAATTTTTATGTCACTGAAGTGAAATAAAATGCATGTACATTTGAAGAAAATATACAACTTGGAAATTTATAAATATATTATCTAAACCATTTCTTTATTTTAGTATCTTAATATAGTAAAAAACAAAAAAACTGTGACTTGTAAGGTAATTCAGGCAAGTTTTTACTTACCAGCTCTTGCACTGACTGACTATATTTACTACAGCATGTTACTATGATTCTCAGTGCCTCTGTATGCTTGTTTATGAAAAATGAAACAATAAAACTCACCTCTGATTTTTTGTTTGTTTGTTTATTAGAAATTGCAAGGGACGAATTATTTGGTCCGTTCCATTCTCAACTCTGCTGTTTTAGTGAAAACCCCAAGCATGTGTGGCCTGCACTATTGTACTCTATGGCGCTTAGTATCTCCAATTCTAATCTTCTTTCTTTTCTTCTAATGAATTTTGTAAACTAGTATCAAATTATTATCTCACAGAATCAGGTTGGACTAGATCATATTTTGATGAAATATTAATGCCTCTCCACCTTCAGAAAAAAATAAGAATATTTTATCCTGAGAGTTAAGGTCCTCCATAATCTAAATTTACTTCACTGTTAGTTACCTTAGCTCACCATGAGATACAATAAAATTGAACTTTTTATTGTACCACAACTCTTCTTCAGTTTGTGTTCACATCTTTTCTCTAATTCAAATAACTCCTGTCAACTTTTTATGGCATATTCACTAAGACTTGTCTCAAAAATGTCCTGATATAAAGTCTTTCTGTTTCAAATCACAAGTGAGTAATCCATTCTAAAAATCTAGAATATTTCCTGCACACAATCACAAAACAGCATTATCTCCAATTATAATTATTTACTAAGAGACCTTAACACTTGTACTAAATTAGAAGGCAACCTGCTGTATAGCACAGGGAACTCTACTTCACTTCATTGTACAGTAGAAACTAGTACGACATTGTAAAACAATGATACCACAATTAAAAAAATAAATAAATAAAAATAAATTAGAAGACAAGAAAATGTTTAATTTCATATTTTCTTATTTTTCATGACCCAATACCATTATAGTATACTGGTCTTAATCTTGCATAGCATTCATTAATACAAAGAAAAACCAGGGGATAGAAAATGCATAATACATACATAACCAAAAAATAAAAAACAGCTTTGCCATGGTAGGAACTTTTTATAGATGAGTTAATTTAGTTACACTAGTGATATACAAATATGAGTTATGTCAGAATATTTATAAGCCCCTTTGACCAAATATTTATAGAATGTAATTTTAAACATCAAATAATTTCTATTATTAATAACCTTCCTGGTAGAAATCTCAAATACTTAGTTTTACCTTCATTTTCATTTCCTGAAAGAAAGAAGTTCACAATAAAATTGTCAAAAAGCCTTAACCAAGAGTGTAAAATTTGCATGAACAAGATCTTTGACTCTTCACTCTGAAAAGAGTAGCATCAAGTACATTTTCCAAAATCATTGTTGATTTGCTATTCATTCAAATTCTTAGATCTTGTGTACAGAGAGAATTGTATATGATGTAACATGTCCTGAAGAATTGTCTCCTCCACAGCACCCCCACCCCAAGTTTCTGTGTGTTAGTTTCTTGACTCTGAGCTTTGGAAATGCTGGTTCTAACATTCGAAAAATGATTATAATGCCTAACCAAGAATAAGTCAAATTAAATTAAACCCTTAAGAATTTTATCCTCAATTGATAAAGCCCCATTTTTTCTTTCCATAAAGGTTTGTTTTTTATTCCCTCATTCTCTTCTGTCCAAAAGTAATTTATCAGCTATAAATATAGAGAAGATTTACATATCAAGATGGTGAACTGAGTTCATGGTGAAACCTATATCTTCTATCATAAATACTTAAAAAGGATAGAAAAAATGTATGTAGATAACATTAGAAAACCAGGACTGGAAGACTCTGTGTAAAAGAAATAAAGTAACAGTAAAAGAGAACCCATGATAATGAGTAAAACTGAATCTCTAAGGAATGAGGTAGAATTGAAATGGAACTAAAAAGGTAGGTGTGTAGGTGAGGGGTTGGGATCTTACCACTAAGCAGAACCAAGTTCCAAAGCAATGTCAACTACATGAATAAATATTCAGAAATGTCTAGCCACAAATGAATGAAGGCTGAAACGGCTTTATTATTCAACCTAAGTTTACAGTCAGAGATGTTTAATTAATGGGGCTAAGGGTTTGAGAAATACCACTCAACTATGACTGGGCTTGGTGTTCTTTTGCAAAAGATATGTGCCAGAAAATACAGCAACTATGGTCCAATATGGTAGTGAGTCTTTTTTTTTTTTTTTTAATTTATGGGAAGCCATCTCTATTAGCCTATTAGCCTTTTCATTTTTATTTCTTTTTCTCTGACTCCTTTATACATATATCAAAAAAAGGAACCATTGCATGTTGAAAGGTACTTCAGAGTACAAAAGTCACAATATAAGAAAGAAAAAAATTCACATTGTGTATGTGAATACATCTTACTCTTTATAAAATAACTAGAACAAAAGACACAAAGATAGATATTTAGATATAAGTAGAAAGAGAGAGGGAGAGAGAATGTTCATTATAATCCAAAATTTGAAGGCAAGATATTATCAATACGGTAAGATTTGAAGAGGAGGGAAACCAAGGAATGCAAAAGTGAACTTACGTTCTTCTCTTATTATGGGAAATAGCAGGATTCTGGGCATGCTACCTTAAAATATGGCATCTTTGCATATTAAATATCAGTATTTTAAGGTGAAAGAGTATGTATAAAATATATAAAAAGAAAAGAATATTAGTATAAATACAGAAAACAGTAATATATCCATAAGGTAAGAATCTTCTGCATGCATCTATTGATTACTGATAGGTTAATAGATTAAATATTAGCAACAATGTAGTTGAAATAAACAACACAAATAACAAGTTTGCCCTTTAGATATAAAGGGAATTCTCATCCATAATTTAGATAGTATACATTTTTCTTAAGTGCATAGAAATAATATAAAACATTCATAAATTATGCCAAAAAGAAACTTCAGAAAATTTCTAAATAGGTACTATATATATCATATCTGAGAATAATAAAATAAAGAGAAATTAAAAACAAAAACTAGTTAAAAACCCCTACTTCCTTGAAATAAAGGTACACATATGCTCAAAGACTCATACTGATACATATTTCATGGTTTAAGGAGAAAACATAGTGAAAATTTTAAATGACAATCTGAATGATTATGAAAGATAAAAAGGAAAATCTTAGGAAAATAATAGAAGTTATAAAAAGAACTAATGAATATAAAGAACTGAACTTTAATATATTTTATATAAGACATTTTATATTTCACATAAAATATTATAATATTTTGATTTTATTTACTTCCATCTGGTGCAAACATATTTGAAAGAGTTACATCTTTTTGGCAAATTGAAACTTTTAACATTTTAGTAATGGATATGATGCAACCTAAAAAATGTAGTAAACCTCATTGGATGGACTCAATATTAGAGTGGAAATGACAGAATATTAAACCTTTGAACTTGAGGATAGATCAATAGAATTTACCCAAACTGAAAAACTAAGAGATAATAAACAAACAGAACAAATCTCAGGAACTGGGACAATAATAAAAAAGCTAACACTTGAATCATTATAATCATTATAACATTTGAAACATTATAATCATTGAAAAGAGAGTAGAGCTGAAAGAGTATGCAAAGAAAAGAACAGCTAAATATTCAAGTTTACTGAATGATCTAAACCTACAGGTTTAGGAAGCCTAGCAAATTCCAAATGTGATAGAACCAAAGAATTCTACTCCAAGACACATTGTAATTAAATTTCTGATAACTAAAATAAATAAAGAATTTAAAAGCAGTTACAGAGTAATTAAATATTACTTACAGGGAAAGACCAATTTGAAAGACAGTGAATTTCTCATCTGAAACCATAGAGACCAAAAATCAGCATGGCATTTTTCAGGAGCTGAAAGAAAAGAATTGCCAACCATGAATTCTGTATATATACTCATCTATATACATACCCTTCATGAATTAAAGCCAAATATAGACATTCTCAGATGAAAGAAAACTAAGGAAATTTGGTGTTAGCAAACTTACTCTTAATGAATAGCTAAAGGAAGTTCTCTAAAAAGAAAGAAAATGATAACAGAAGAAGATTGGTAACTCAGACAGGAAAAGAGATCACCAGAATAGCACCAGAATAAGTAAAAATAGGGGAAATGTGATAAACTATCTCACTTCTCATGAGTATTGCAAATTATATTTGATGGTTGAAAAAAATATTATAGTACCATCTGAAGTGATGCTCAATGTATTTAAGAAAATATTTAAGACAATTATATTTTTAAAGTGCAAAATGGTGTAGGATGATAAAAATTTTAATCATATGCCAGCATATTTATTTAAAAATACATTTTTTCCACTAAATTGAACTACTGCTTTCCATATATTAGCTTCCATACATGAGGATCTAATCAGGCTTCTCTATTCTGTGACTCTGATCTACACTAAAATTATATTTATGGGATTTGAGTGTGCACTGATATGTGGCATCTTTCATTATTGCTGTTTTTGTAGTTATCTTCTTTAGTATTTGCCCACTGTTTGAAGTTTAAATTTTATGTTGTCCAAATTAAAAAAAAAATTTCCAGGTTATAATAGAATTTGCATTAAATGCTCATGTTAATATAGGCAGAGTAAGTATTATATTAACTCTTTTCATCTAGAACATTTTATACATTTCAATTTACTCATCTCTTCCTTCAAGTGACTTGAAGTGGGTGTATCCTGGTTATAGACTGCAGAACCAGATTTTGATAATACAATATTTTGTCAAATTAGAAGATTATATGAATTGTGCTGCCATTTACTGAGCTGGGTAATGTAGAAGAAATGAAAAATTTGTTCCATCTTGAGAGATAATACTTGTCTGACATAACAGAAATGGCAGATGACACAAGTGGAATTGATGGCTCATTTTCCAAGTGTTTTAAATAATAGAATATCATTTTGGCAAGTTAAATGATTTAACATGAATTAATATAGTCTTTGCATATAAATTAAAGATGTAATTAAATGGGATGGAGGACATTTTGTTTGACAGTCATTTGTATACAATATGAGGATTTTAATTGACCCCTAGCACCTTACATGATAGTGGATTTGCTGTGCTAAAGTATGCTGACGGTATAATCAGAGCATATTAGTAGAGGGTATCCCAGTCAAGACAAGGAATAAGCTTACGAAGGGTTGATAATATTTGGAAAATACTTCCAGTTATTAATCATATAAGAGTATTTTCAGAAGGGGGTGAAAAGGGATATGAAAGTCTTAGGAAATAGGGTGTAGGGTGTTCAGAAAATAGAGATGGTAAATAGGAGAAGGGAAACTAGATCGCAGAAGTAGAACTTATGAAGGACATGAAAGCTGATTTTAAATATTTGAAAATCTATTACAAGAAAATAAACATTCACTTTTCCTATAGACTTAGATTTTAAAGGGGACAGTTAAGTTGAATTTAAAAAAAGAATTTGCCACTGTTTCCAGTCTTGGTGTAGGACAGAATTTGTTTTAAAATGCTAGTATCAAATAAAATTTAAAATAATTCTTCATCACATTACTTGAAAAACATTAAAAGTGATTAAATTCATAATTCTGAGTAACAGTTTAAATTCTCTTTCCTGTAATTTCTGTTGTTTATAGCTACCAAGTGCCCTGGAGATTCCCACTCTTACTCTGCCAACAACTTGCTAGACAGTGCTAGCTGTTTTTCTCACTTGTTTCAGCTCTTCATTAAATAGACGGATTTATTTACTTTTCTCTTAGTTATTCTCCGAGAAACAGGACAGCCCAAGAGCTGATCAAGCAAACAAGAACCTTTCTCCATGTTTGGGTTGGGAGTAGTTTTAAGGCAGGGATATGTTTGATAATACTCATATATTATTGTCTATGGTACATGAGAGATACAACTCTCTATGAAAGTGTGAAGGAGGAAAAAAATATTTTTCTCTACTCATTTGGGTTCTCTAGCTGGAGTCTCGTAAATTAGACTCACAAAAGACACATTAACAAGAGAAAAAATAAACACGTTTATTAACATGTGCAACATGCATACACATGGGAGCACTCAGAGATGAGTAACTGTTCAAAGGGGTGGTTAGAATTTGGGCTTATATAGCCTCTTAACAGAACAATACATTTGTTTGTTTGTTTGTTTGTTTGTTTTTTCTGTACGCGGGCCTCTCACTGCTGTGGCCTCGCCCGTTGCGGAGCACAGGCTCCGGACGCGCAGGCTCAGTGGCCATGGCTCACGGGCCCAGCCGCTCCGTGGCATGTGGGATCTTCCCGGACCGGGGCACGAACCTGTGTCCCCTGCATCGGCAAGCGGACTCTCAACCACTGCGCCACCAGGGAAGCCCAGAACAATACATTTTTAAAGAAACAAAAAGTGAAGGAAAGAGGACTTTGAGCATCTAGTTGTCAGCAAATTTTTAGAAGGTAAATATAAAGCAAATATATGGGGGATACTTAATAAGCAAATACTAATGGTAGATAAAGATTAATTGTAACAAGCTTTGTTATGTAGATTCCTCTGGTGTGGTCCTTGAGCTGATAAGAGTCCAGAGTTGTCGCCAGTGATTAACTTCTGTCCTTCCAGCTTGAGGAGGGGAGGATAGACACTATTTCATATTTATATCCTACTTTTAGGCAATTGGTAAAGGCAGAGAGTTTTTCCTGTATCTGTTTCTTCTCAATTGCTTTTAGCTCAAAATAATCCTTATGCCACAGTAACATATTATATGGGGGTGGAATATTCTACTACCCTTTAAAACTTTTAGGCTCTTTAAGACATATTGTACCCTCTATCATATTAACCTTTAGGAAAATTCTAAAACATTTATTAGCAGTACTGTAGAAAAGATTATTTCTGAGCACAATAAATGATAAATTTTCTTCAAACTTTTTCACATACCAAAATAGCATAACTGTAACTTATGTATATTTACCTTAAAGATTGGGGAGCATTATTTCCTATTACTTGAAAGGAGAGCTAGTACAATAAAGGCATTATGATTTATTTACTTTTTAAAAGAAAGTTAATAAAATCCATCCATAACTCTCCTTTTCTTGCTGTTTCTTATTAAAGCCTAGGACTGGATTTTGTATTTTTTTTTTATTCCAAAGCATCCTGGGTTTCTTCTAACATTATATATTTCAAGATAAATACAAGATATAAAGTATGGTGGTATTTATTTGATAACTATCATAAGCATAACAAAGATTTTTTTCTTTACTTTTTAAATAAACAAACCATTTTTTTAAAATTTAATGACCTTTGTAAGGCTGTATTTTGGTCCTAAATTTTTCTAGTATAATGGCTTTAACTTTGTGGTATACATGTATTGTGTGGAATCAAGGCATTCATTCTATAATTAAAACATTGATTTGTAGCAACTAAAATGGAGCAGTTCATTGCCAATCTAATTATTTCTTACATCTTTCAACTAACCCTGATAGTGGTAACTTCAATTACATGATGCTGTATACATACATTGTTAACAATGATTGATATATACAAGTCCCATTTTGGCTTTTTTTTTTTTTTTTTTTTTTTTGCTTTTCGCGGGCCTCTCACTGTTGTGGCCTCTCCCACTGCGGAGCACAGGCTCCGGACGCGCAGGGTCAGCGGTCATGGCTCACGGGCCCAGCTGCTCTGCAGCATGTGGGATCTTCCTGGATCGGAGCACGAACCCGTGTCCCCTGCATCGGCAGGCGGACTCCCAACCACTGCGCCACCAGGGAAGCTCCATTTTGGCATTTTTTAATTTAAACATCAGGGACTACATTATATAAATGAAGTATGGAAGATATTGCCAGCTATTAAAACTAACACAATATATTTGATCCATGTGAAATAGTCAATCAAGAGAATTTCAAATTTTAAAATATTTTACCTTAATTGTAGAGATTTTTAAACTAAAAAAGTAGTTATTAATATCTGTATTTCATTTTATTTTATTTCAGCCAATGAAGTCAGAAACTTAGAAACGTTTTACATCTTTTAAAATGTCACACTCGAAATCACTTTAAATTAGGCATTTTGTTAATTTCACACACTAGATTACTTGAAAATTTTCTAGTGAAACTTGAAATTTTATTAATTTTTAAAATTTATACTTTATCTTATCCTCTAAAGTAATTTAGATAACAAGGTCAATTCTTACCACAGAGTTTTGCAATACAAAATATATAATACCATATGAATTTTTGAAATTATGCTACAAGTTCTATCTTTAGGTCTATCTTTTTAGTTTAACTTACACTTTTACAAAATGTTCTGGGGAAAGGCAAAAATCAAATAAAAGCTGACATGAGGAAAATATCTCAATGTGTCATAAAAATAAAGCATATTTAGCACTAGTGGGAGAAGATATACCTATTTATAGATCCCCTACAATCATTTAACAAGGAAAATAGATAATCAGCATTGGCCTATGAAGTTTTCCAAAGAGAAAGTAGTTTTCTTTAGTAATTAAGCTTTTTCTGTCAAATTATGATATCAGTGTTACTCAATCTGCTTTAAAAATGCATATCCCATTCCTCCTACACTTCTCTAATTTTAAGCAGGTGATTTTCCAACCTTATAGAATAGCAGATCATTTGAGGCATAGCTAATATGCATACATACACATTTCATAAGAATTTAACATGTAAATAAAAATGATTTCCTCAGAGAGGATTTGCAGTTTTAGAGAATAAGTCCAGCTGGTAGTTGGGGAGGAGGAGGGGAAATTTGTCTAATAAAAACAAACTAAATTCTGAAATATGCAGCATTGCCCTCTCTTATTCAATTCTCCATAAGTGCTCTAATATAGCCACAGGCAGGATTCAGTGTCTGACTCAGGGGTCAAAAGGAAATGCAATGGCTGTCTTTCTAAATCTGTTGTTCAAATTAGTCTGCCTCATGGGGAAGCCAAGTGCCTTCTACATGGCATTATCCTGAATTCTAAATTTTGGTACTTTAGGCATGAATTCAATATAACCAGAGAGGAAACATTTGAAAGATATTTGAGATAATATTTTATATCTTATGGAAGAAATTAATTTGTAGATTTTTTTTAAAAAATGTATAACCATCCCCACCATTTTTAATGATCTTGTCATTAAAGATCTTAAAGTGTTTATAAACCAGAGAGAAAAATACTATGTGTGAAACTTATCAGGATTTCATAGACCTGTGGCATCAAATTAATTTATCTTTTGCTTTAAATTGCTCATCAGGCAGAGCATTTCAAAATGCAATAGTAAGAAAAAGAATGCATGTGTACCTACATATATATTCATCTCAGGGGTTTGTGTGTGTGTGTGTGAGTTTGTGTGTGAATGTATTTTCTGGCTGGTCCTACTGAGGTTCATAATTCATGAATTTTGTTACAGCATTCCTAATGAATGCAAAGGGCCAGGCACTTATTCAGGATAGTTTAGTTAAATGCATATGTGTGAGCTGGGTTAGTCCAAAAGCAATTCAGTAAGTTACAACAACAAGCTAAACTTGAAATCATGTTGTGGCCTAGCTCAGGGACAAAAGCAGAAAACTGCATAATTGAGAAATCTCAGGAGCAGGTGTTTTGGGGTTATTATAATAGTATTTCTTCATTAATAAGATTTAACCATTTTTTGGTCCTTGCCTCTCATTTTTTCCCTCCTTGAAATCTTTTCCCCTTGCTTCTATTCCATATACCTTATCTATGCCATAGCATTTTCTAAATAATTGGTTATGTCACTTTAAATTTTGGTTTACTCATAGCCTATGATCTAATGCATTTTCTCAATCTGTCTATTCACTATTTAGTAATTACATGTTTCTCTCATTATTTCCTAATACAATGTTCTGAAAAGTGAGACTTAAGTCATGTTGGGAATAGACCTTTCACACTGTGCCCTCTAGTGATCTGGCAAGCCTACCGAATGGTATCCTTATCTCAGGTATCAACTATTGGTCCAGTTATTTCCAGATGGGCTACGGGAGTGGAGAATTCACATGCAAATTTGGCTTCTAGGGCTACCCATCAGTAGGGACTACAGACAGAAACATTTTTATCATAAAGGGATTGAATTATGACAGGCTAGGCAATTATCCTGTATGTACTTTCTGAAATTATGAGCTTAAAACACTTGTTCTCTCACTGAACAAAATAAAAAGACAAATATTGCCTGCACTGGCTTTCTCTTACAAGAAGCTATGGAGATTTGAAAATAAATTTGCCAACACTTAAGCCATTTGCTAAGATTTATCAAAGAAGAGCCTTGGTCTACTGTGCTTTCTCTCAGTGAGAAAATGTTAAAGAGAGGTTGCTGTATCACAAGTTAAGGATGAGCTCCTCTGACTTACGGAGTAAAGGAGCATTGGGGATAGTGATTCTTAGCAAAAACAAAAACAAAGCAATGTATCCACAATTACTACTGAAAAGTAACCTGAAGACTCAAAATCACCTTTGTAAGATTTCAGTTATCATAAAACAAAACAAACAAACAAAAAAGGATATTTGAGAGAAAGGAGTTTATATCAGCATTAAGATACCATAGGATAAAATGTGCATTCTTTATATTTAAAAAAAATAAACAGACTATATAAACTAATTTTGTTATGTAAGGGTAGTCAGCTAGATAGAACAATCATAAAAGGAGTAACTAGAATCCATACAACCAGACAAACAATTGGAGAGAATCATCTAGTTTGGTGGCACAGGGCTCAAGTGAATGCAGCAGGGTTGTGCATCATGACCACTAGAGCTGTAGATTAAAGTCTGCATTCTGGACTGTGGCACTTCCTTCCCTGTCCTCCATGGTTTCCAGAAGTCAAGTATCCTAGCATTTTCCTGCTCAGCAGAATATGGGAGAATCCTTTGCAGAAGCAGAATTGCTATGCTGATATTGACATTTATGGGGAAAGTTAAATTTAGTTCCATGACTCAGGCAGGGAAGAATAAGAAAGGTATTAAGAGAAAGATCTGAATCTTGAAAGTGAAAGGGAAGAAACATAAAAATTAAAGATAAGTTAGAAAATTACAGGTGAGCAAAGAGAAAAACGCTGTTGGTATTAATAACAAAGTCCCAGTACTGCACAGAGAAACAGAGCAAATGACAAATCAGAAACAAGTCTTCCAGTTTTCTATAGAATTTTATTTGAAAAGATTTTTGTAAGCAAGAATCTAGGGCCAGCCAAAATCATATTTAAAGTTTCAAAATAATAGAAAATATTGTGAAGAGCCTATGCAGAGATTAAGATATTAGTTTCTGTAACTAAAAATAATGATAAATAAAAGCTTATTCAGCATTCTGTACTGTATTAGTATATTCTCTCTTTTTTTTTTTTACATCTTTATTGGAGTATAATTGCTTTACAATGGTGTTTTAGTTTCTGCTTTATAACAAAGTGAATCAGTTATACATAGACATATGTTCCCATATCTCTTCCCTCTTGCGTCTCCCTCCCTCTCACCCTCCCTATCCCACCCCTCTAGGTGGTCACAAGGCACCGAGCTGATCTCCCTGTGCTATGTGGCTGCTTCCCACTAGCTATCTGTTTTAAGTTTGGTAGTGTATATACGTCCTTGCCACTCTCTCACTTTGTCCCAGCTTACCCTTCCCCCTCCCCGTATCTTCAAGTCCATTCTCTAGTAGGTCTGTGTCTTTATTCCTGTCTTTCCCCTAGGTTCTTCATGACCGTTTTTTTTAAGATTCCATATACATGTGTTAGCATATGGTATTTGTTTTTCTCTTTCTGACTTACTTCACTCTGTATGACACAGTCTAGGTCCATCCACCTCACTACAAATAACTCAATTTAGTTTCTTTTTATGGCTGAGTAATATTCCATTGTATATATGTGCCACATCTTCTTTACCCATTCATCTGTTGATGGACACTTAGGTTGCTTCCATGTCCTGGCCATTGTAAATAGAACTGCAGTGAACATTGTGGTACATGACTCTTTTGACTCTTTTGAATTATAGTTTTCTCAGGGTATATGCCCAGTAGTGGCATTGCTGGGTCATATGGTAGTTCTATATTTTAGTTTTTTAAGAAACCTCCATACTGTTCTCCATAGTGGCTGTATCAATTTACATTCCACCAACAGTGCAGGAGGGTTCCATTTTCTCCACACCGTCTCTAGCATTTATTGTTTGTAGATTTTTTGATGGTGGCCATTCTGACCAGTGTGAGATGATACCTCATTGAGGTTTTGATTTTCATTTCTCTAATGATTAATGATGCTGAGCATTCTTTTATGTGTTTGTTGGCAATCTGTGTATCTTCTTTGGAGAAATGTCTATTTAAGTCTTCTGCCCATTTTTGGATTGGGTTGTTTGGTTTTTTTGATATTGAGCTGCATGTGCTGCTTATTAATTTTGGAGATTAATCCTTTGTCAGTTGCTTCATTTGCAAATATTTTCTCCCATTCTGAGTGTTGTCTTTGTGTCTTGTTTATGGTTTCCTTTGCTGTGCAAAAGCTTTTAAGTTTCATTAGGTCCCATTTGTTTATTTTGTTTTTATTTCCATTTCTCTAGGAGGTGGGTCAAAAAGGATCTTGCTGGAATTTATGTCATGGAGTGTTCTGCCTATGTTTTGCTCTAAGAGTTTGATAGTATCTGGCCTTACATTTAGGTCTTTAATCCATTTTGAGTTTATTTTTGTGTATGGTGTTAGGGAATGTTCTAATTTCATTGTTTTACATGTAGCTGTCCAGTTTTCCCAGCACCAATTATTGAAGAGGCTGTCTTTTCTCTACTGTATATTCTTGCCTCCTTTATCAAAGATAAGGTGACCATCTGTGTGTGGGTTTATCTCTGGGCTTTCTATCCTGTTCCATTGATCTATATTTCTGTTTTTGTGCCAATACCATTGTACTGTATTAGTATACTCTCTTATACACTGTGTATTGATACACTGCCCTCTCATTCCATGTTTCCTATTCATTTGCCCTAATAAAGAAATCACATATTTTCAGAGCAGCTACGTTGAGCCTATTGCATTTAAACTTGAACATTTGTTTGTTTGTTTGTCTATAAAATTAAAACCATATTTCTGTTAATGTTGGGGATCATGACAGGATGAAAAGGATGGAAAGAAAGGAGGATGAGGAAGAAATCTAAGTTGCAAATATTTTCCTTACCTGTAGATGATGATATGTATTATTAATCTACTGTTACATGTGAATACTCAATGATTTAATGCATATTTTAAAATATATATAAGCTGGGTTGAAGATACTCCTTGGTCTGGATTCAGACTATCTGGTTTCAAATCCTGACTCTGTTACATACTAGCTTGAACTAGCTATTTGTTCAAGCCATCTGTTCTCTTCATCATTAAATGAGGATAATAATGAAAAACACCTCATACTGTTTTTATGAGACTGAATGCTTGTACCCCCAAAATTCATACGTTGAAATCTAATCCCTGTTATGATGGTATTGGAGGTGGGGCCTTAGCAAGACGATTAAGTCATGAAAGTAGAGCCCTCCTGAGTGATATTAGTGCTATTATAAAAGAGGCCCCCAGAGAACTCCCTTTCCTCATCTGCATGTGAAGACAGAGATGAAAGAAGTCATCTATTAACAAGGAAACAGGCTTTCACCAAGACTGCTGGTGACTTGATCATGGAATTCCCAGGCTCCAGAACTATGAGAAATACATTTCTATTGTTTATAGGCCACTCAGTCTGTAGCATTTTGTTATAGCAGAACTAAGACATGAGAATTAAATGAATCATGTTTACAAACCTCTTAGAACAATGTATGGCATACAGTAAGACTATATGTTTGTTAAAGCAATAAATATTTTAAAGTTAATTATTAGATGCAAATTTGAAAAGAAAATATAAACTAAAATTTAAAGAATTATTTTCACATATAATATCAAGCAACTTACGTGTGTATGCAATTTTTCTACTATATATAAAATATACATGTATACACTGATGTGTATAAAATTGATGACTGATAAGAACCTGCAGCACAAACAAACAAACAAAAAAAAAATAACTAATACTAAACTTTCTTTGGGTTATTTGTATGGAAATATGTTAATATAAATGTTTCAGACATTACATGAAATTTCTAAAAATCTTATATGTTCTGGTATAAAGTTATAAGTCATAATTCTAGTTATTACTTTAAAATGTATATCTCAGAAATAACTAAATTTCCTGGTCAATTGAATTATTTTGAACTTTCATGAAATCTTTAACTGTGGTCATTTTTAAGTCTTTTGTCATTTACAGACAGTTCTGGGTGTACTCTGACGCTTTGGCAAAAATGTTCCTATAAAGGGGTTTCATCTTCAAGGAATTCATGGAAAAGACTCTGACAAGTACAGGTTTCTGGTAACTGACTATACTGCTGAACTAAATGAATAAGCACTTTCAGAACTCTAATGGAAAACTAATGAATTCTTAAAAGTGCTAACAAAAGATCAAGATTAAAAAAATTAATTACATGGGACTGAGTGAACTGATGAGGATGATTATAATTTTTGTGACTTTCTGTTTGAATAAAAAGAAAAAAAATTCCCTCCCAAAAAAATATACAAACATTTCTGTCAATATTAACAGATAATAGCAGTTAAACAGCTCAAAGAATTTTGCCAATCTTTATACTTGTAATTGTTTGAAATCAATTATCCTGTACTAAGATGCATACTGTATAAAGAGAAATTTATTTTTATATTTTCTTAATATTTGTTGTGTTTTATAGGATATTTTGTGTACCTTGAAGTATGTGGTTAATCTGTAAATTATAGGTCTTAAAAGTCCCATTTTGTACTTTTATTTATAGAACACATAATATAATAAATACACACTAAAACTTGTATGCTTTAACTGTCATTTTTGATATTTATAACTGGCTGGAATTTAATGTGGATCATTACTTTTTCTAAAACTTGCACATTAGCTAAAAGTCATTATAATATTCCAATTACTTTTCTTATTTATCTTGTTTGGATTTAAGCAATTTTTAAATTACATATTTTTATGTAATTAGAGCCTCCACATAGATTTTAATCATTCTAATCATGCATAAAATTTTAAAAAATGTATAGACTTATAATAAGCTGTGAAATTCATATTCTAACATTCTATTTTAATGTTAATAATGTTAATAATTATTAATAATATCTTAATAATGTTTCTCATTATTATCTACGGTAAACAATCTTTAAGAATAAAAATGCCTTTTCTCTGCATCGATAAGTCAAACCCACTTATAAGAAAAAAATACTTAAAATATACATTAGTGAAATAATCACCTATCTGAACACTTTTAGATATCCATAAAAGGGCATTATTTTGTGCAATAATAATAATTAAATGCTGATATTAGTACAAAACTTCCAGAAATTTTTAAAAATAAAGGTCAAGAAAGGCTATTTCACATTGTTTTTTCTTTCATTTATATGGAAACTTCTTTTGAAATCTTAAGGATAATAAAATTTACAGTTAAATTGATACATTTAACTCATGAAAGTAACTGAAAATATTTTTCTAGATATTTAGAGTACATCCATTCACTTCAATCAAATAATAGGAAAGAATATTTGTATTTGAATAAAATAAAGTTTAGAATATGTTCACACAATTTTTAAAATCATCACCACCATATTTTCCTTCTTCTCTTTTCCTTCTCCTCCTCTTCTTTCTTATCCAGTAATCCATGCTAACAAGCAATTACAGGATCTAATATGTATCTCAAACCTAACTATACCATTTAGTATTAGAGTCACACGAAGCTTCAGTTGTCGCCAAAATCACCTTAGTCTTTCAAATCACATTATCTGTGACTATGCCATCATTGCCTGGAATACCAATGCAATAACCGCTCTTTTTTCAAGCCCAGGTTTATATCACTCACTTTGTGGTTTGCGTTACATCTTGGTGCTCCCAGAACACTTGATTCAAATCTCTGTTAAATGGTATTGTATATTTCTGCCAACAAGTAGATCATGAGCTCCTAATAGGGATAGAGACATAAATTATTTATCTTTATATTCCCAGCAGTTATCATAGCTCCTGTCACATAATAACCACTTGATAATTTTAGATAAATAAATACAGTGAAGATGACAATTTAATATAAGTGCTGTTTTTTACATTGATATAATTAATTGGCTATGAGAAAACCTAAGTATTTGAACAATAGTATCTAAATTAATTTTTAACAAAGAAATATTAACTACGTTATAATAGTAAATTAAAATCCTATATGGTCGCAAAACGTGATAAAGGAATTCTACATAGAATTGGCTTAAAGATAAAGATAATTCTTTTCTAGAGAGAAGCTAAAATATACTTTGACATATTCTGTTTTAGAAGATACTACACAAAAACTATAAAGCCCCAACAAATTACAATAATCATAAAATATTTACTTACTTTCTTATCAATGAGTAAAAATCAACAACAAAAGGTAGGTCACTATAGAATACTTTTGCCAATAACATTCACCAATAAAATTACCATAAAAATGTAAATTATCAAAGATAACATTTTTAATTTCCTGCATAAAATGTCCACACATGGCTTCTTCCATATATTATTTTTCACCTCTAAGGCTAAAATAATAATGGAATGTTGTAAGATGAAATACAAAATTATTGAGATACCTGAAACATATTTGTTTCAGGAAGTTTTTTTTTATGTAATTTATAAATCTTAAATAAAAAGATAACTTCACTAGATTCGTCAACCTCATTCTGGGTCACCATGATCTAAGCAGAAAGTAAGCTGTACTATTAAGGAAGACAATTCCACCATTTACTAGATGTGTAATCTTAGGCAATATGTTAATTCTCTTTGTCTCATTTAAACATTTCCTACCTATAAAATAAAAATACTAATACTTATAGTATCTTTATAAAGAGAAAATGAAATAGAATGAAACTAGCACAAAACTCTCCCTGGCACATGGTTGAGCTAAAATAGATTTCAATAATAAACTTTAAATTAAAAAGTTTGTGTTCAAATAATATTTTTTAAAATTTCTAATCTCCACGATTTCATCATTGTTCATCTTAAAAGAACACATTTATATGTGGTTATACTTGCTTGGTAAGAAATCCTTAATGATTTGGGCAATGTCTTCATTGAGGGAGTCCCAAATTATTATTATCTCCTTTACCATCATCATGTATACCTTCCAAGTTCCCCTAACATTTTTTAATCTGTATTTATTTTTAAAAATATGTATATCTAAAATTCTCTAGCAACACATTTGAAGTATACTAGCTTGCTGAAGTTAGGACATAGTTGTCAAAGACGGTATCAAGCATACACTACAACAGTTTGGGGCTACAACATTTCACATTCGTAAAATAGCTGTCTGTCATCTCCCTCTCTGGTCTCTGTCAAAGTTTTGAAAGTTTGAAATTGTAGCCTTTATCTCAAGCCTTAAATGTTTTTCTCAGGGTTTTTCTTGATTTCAGGCAGGCCTTATAAAAGTTTGTTTTATACTACCTTAAGCAAGGAACAAATAAAGTTTACCTTTTATAATCTAAGAAAATTTGTTGTGCAAGTTGATTGTATGAGCATTATTGAAAATAAATAATAGAATACATTAAGAGGCATTTATTTTTGTATCCCAAGAGAGCAAAATGTAAATTATAATTACTTACTCATTAGTGAAGATCTGATGGAATTATCTATTTGTCATCTTTTTTTTTAAACTTTCAGCTATTTCTCCTCATCTATTTTTTTTTGCCAATAGCTCAGTCTTTCTTTCCAACCGCTGCCTTCCTAAATTGGGTGATTCCGAAGTCTATGTTAATGCCCCACCCAACACTTGACTTCTTGATTTCCAATCTTTCTTGCCCTCTTCATTGCTAATAAACATCCCCAGTTCATGTCTAGCACTAGTCATTAGGTTTACACGCTGAGGTTTTATAACTGCTTCATCTCCAAAATGTCTAACTCAAGTATCCCTTTCTCCTACAACTATCATCTCTAAAAAATATGTCTATCGGCTCTGGGAGAAGATGAGCCAATATCACTTCAGTTTTCCTTCAAGAGCCTGGTAATCTGACCTATAATATGGAAGCTATGTTTTGTTTCTTATGAGATTTTAATTTTTCATTTATTAAGAAATCCAAACCTGACAGTACACATGCAAACCTATACTTAAATAAATAAATAAGTTAAGATACTCTTAATTCAATCACAAGTTTTTCATCAAAAATAAAAGCAAAATATGAGACTACAACCGAAGTTATAAAAATGGTATCATGTCAGTAATAGATGAATCTTATAATTATGTCTCTTGGAATTTAAGAAATGTTTTATGCTGTAAGCCACAACACTAACTTTTTAAATTATCCATCACAAAACTTTAAATAATAAAATATTGTATAACCATATGGCAAAATCTAACCTAATTTTGTCATTTGAATATATAATATTTTCTCTGTTACATTTTCATGTATAATAAATATGCATTCTTTTATGCTATGGTGTATCTCATTCATGAGAATTTGCTTGACAAAAGTGAATCAGTCTGCATTAGGAGGAATCAAAGCTTCTTTTATACTGATTGAATGTATTCATATATGTTTCTCACAGTCCTGCAATCACTTACCAAAGGCATCATCTATGTGGACAGCTCTTGGATAAGAATTGTTCAAGCGATAATCCATGTGACCCAATTTTTAAATGTGAGTGATATATTCTCTTATAAACTGACAGGTCCATATCTGTGTAAACAATTCCATTTGAAAAAACTTATATATTAGTTTTACTTTTTCGATTTTATGTAAAATTTGATCTTATATTTGGAACTTGAAAATTGTCTTTAGTTTCTTCCTCTTTTTTTTTTTTCCCAAATAAAGCAATTGACGTTAGCATTTGCACAACTATCACACTAGAAACTCTTAACTTATTGGTCGCATCTTTCTTTTTCTTATTTACCACAGCTATTCGGATATTAAGTCCATAATTGCTACCTCCTTACCTTATATGCATCCTTCCTTCCTGATCCATCTCCACTGCCACTGTCTACAAGTCCACATCTCACCTCATCTATTTCAATTGCTTGTTAATTGGCTTGATTGCATTCAGTCCATTGACATAAGCATTGACAGTGATCTTTCTATAATTCAAATTTGATCACATACTCCTCCATCTTAAATACATTTGATGATTATACATTACCAGAAAAAATGGTTTAATTTCTTATTCTGACATAATATAGTCTTAATAATCAGGCCTCATCTTAAGTTTGCTTCCCAACTTTCTCTTCCCTCATTTATTAACTAAATTCTTACTCCAATCAAATTAATACCCAAAGTTCTTTCATAAGTTGTAATATCTCATAACTTATAATAGCTTTTAAATGTGCTCTTCTCTACACCTATATTCTGTTTTCTCTGGTAAACTTCATCTTCACATCACAGATGTACTATATTCAAAATATATAATTTACTCATATATTCTTTTAGTATATTTTTAATTAAATAATTTCAAGGTTTCTACCTAAAATCTCACTAGATTTTAGTTCACAGCAACATAAGGTATGCTTATTTCTATATCTCCCAGAACTGTATTGCAATACCTTCTATGTTTTAGTTAATTTGCCGGTTTGCTTGTTTATTTTATAAAGTTATATTTTTCAACAAAGAAATGTGTGCAATTGCTAAAACTAAATATTAAAATGCCTTTAGTGAAATGTGGCAGACCTCACTTCCACTCTTCCTCAACTTCAGATTCACTCTGTAGAAAAGTATTTTCATCTATTCCTGCTGAGCCAAACTTCTGAATTATGTTTATATCACCCACTATTTTTAATGTATTAGCTATAGACATTATCTACTGACTCTTTCTACAGAAGGTGGGAATCTGTTAACACTATGTACTTCGTTCTCCTGTGCTCCTTCTGAAACAGGAGGGAAGGGAGCAAGGCACAATCTCTAAAAGAATGACATAACACTTAAGGATATGACATAAACTGGTTAGAACCAAGATAGCAGAAGAATCAACTTCCAGCAGACCTTGAGCCTCATTACATGCTCATTGTAATGCATTAGCATGCTAAATGACATACCCACTAGTGCCATGACTGTTCCGAAGCTGACCATAAAAGGCCAAAAAGTGGGCAGTGGCCCAATTCCTAGAAATCTCTGCCCCTTCTCCAAAATAGTTGGAATAATCCTCCCACTCATTAGCCTATGAAATTACCCAGCCCATAAAAACTAACCACCCCATATTTTGGGGTCTCTCACCTTCTGAGATGGCCCACACTCTGTATGTGGAGTGTGTTTCTCCCAGGGCCATTCTCACCTTTTGAGACGAATGGCATTCTGTCTATGGAATGTGTATCTCTCTAAATAAATCCACTTCTTACCTATCACTTTGTCTCTCACTGAATTCTTTCTGTGATGAGACATAAAGAACCTAAGCTTCATTAAGTACTGACACCAGGTATGTGATCTCAATTAAAGGACAGTGGGTTCAAGTCCCATTATGGGGTTTGTCTGGGTTCGAGTGCTGGCTGGTGGGCTCAAGTCCCAATCTGAGTTGTGCAGTTTCACTTCCATTTTAAAATTCAACTTATTAATTCTTTTTTGTAAAGAAATATACATCCTCAAAAGTTAATTTTGATTCATAACAGTTTATCTGTAATGTAATAATTTATTATAATGTTAAGGCATTGATAGATATAATTATTTGTAATACTATGTTAGGTAACAGTAGATGAAAAATTTTAAAGGTTTTAATGCTGGCCTCTGAGATCTACCAATCTATACCATAAACTTTCATGGTGTTAGCAATAAAAACAAACAGCTTATATTGCATATGTAGAGGAGGAAAACTTGCCACCCCAAAATGTCTCTTCGGCATGCAGATTATTTTGAACTGAAAACAATCAAGCTCCAAAAGACTCACAAGAAACTTTGACCTTCCTCCTCATTGCTTAAAGAATGCAGTTAGAGGACTTGTTCCAGGAAGGGAGCTACCACCATAGATAACTATAGTGTGGGCAGAGAGGGAACAAAGTCTGTTGTTAAAATTCCTCTCTTTTGGGCTTCCCTGGTGGTGCAGTGGTTGAGAGTCCGTCTGCCTATACAGGGGACACGGGTTCGTGCCCTGGTCAGGGAAGATCCCACATGCCGTGGAGCGGCTGGGCCCATGAGCCATGGCCGCTGAGCCTGCGTGTCCGGAGCCTGTGCTCCGCAACGGGAGAGGCCACAACAGTGAGAGGCCCGCGTACCGCAAAAAAAAAAAAAAAAAAAATTCCTCTCTTTGTCCTATTATCTCTGCATGGTCCAACAAACATTTGTTTACCAAACTTTTGCATTTCTATCTCCATGGCAATTGCCTTCCTCTCCATTGAAGTCTCAAACCACTATCCTCTTTTGTCTTTAGCTGAAGATGGTATTTAAAGTGAGGATTTCAGCCATTTTAGACAGTTACTCAGTTCTCCGTGGTCCCTCTCATGTATACATGTTATTAAGCTTTAGTTTTATTTTCTCCTGTTAATCTGTCTCATATCAATTATATTCTTTGACCAGCCAGAAGAACCTAGAAGGGTAGAGGAAAATGTCTTCCTCCCCAACAGGTACATATTGAATGACTATAAGGTATAGATTTGTGAATGACTCTGAAGCTAAGGAATTTATAACTGTAAGTATAATTTTAGGTTAGAAGTCACTTTTCTACAGCACATTTACATTTGATGAGCAGTTGATTTTTTAATAATCTTGCATCATTGAAAATTATTTTTTTCTTTTTTTTATTTTTTTCTTTTTGCGGTACGCGGGCCTCTCACTGCTGAGGCCTCTCCCGTGGCGGAGCACAGGCTCCGGACGCGCAGGTCCAGCGGCCACGGCTCACGGGCCCAACCGCTCTGCGGCCTGTGGGATCCTCCCGGACCGGGGCACGAACCCGTGTCCCCTGCACCGGCAGGCGGACTCTCAACCACTGCGCCACCAGGGAAGCCCTGAAAATGATTTTTAAATCCCAAAATAAGTCTATTTTTTATCAATTTTGTTTCTGCAGTTTATTGGTTTTTGTTTGGTTATTTTCCATCTTACATTTCAATGTGAGTGTCTTAATTCTAAACTAGTTAAATATTAAACTATTTATAAACTTGTATTTATAAAATTGCCCAATGTTCAGAAATAGTATTCATCAAATACTCTCCCTTTCTCTGTCTTTCTCTCCCTCTCTCCCACTCCCTCCCTCTCTTTCTACTCTCACTTTCTCTCTATCTACCTATCTCTATGTACTTTTCTCCCTCTTCAGCCCCTACTCTGTCTAATCTTGTCTCTTTTTTTTATAAATATTCAGACTAAGTCCTATATATAGGACCTTATTTAGTCCTATATATGGGTAATATTTTTAGAGGTTTGTTGACTTTTGAGCCCTTGAATTTATATTTTAGCCCAAACCACTATTAGGAGCATATTATAAATTACTTATTTATTTATTTTTGCAATAGAAATTCACTTAAAAATAATAGAGTTGAAGCCCTAGCGGAAGATAAGGTTATGCTAACAGCTTCATGTTTAAAATTGGCTTTCTTTTCTTTTACACAGCATAACCATAGCTTTCAAATGCATTTTGCTTCTGGCAATGTCAACTTTTACCTATCACTTCTGATTAAAAATCATGTGTCCCTTGTGTATATGTGCCTGCATACTTTATCGGAATAGTTGAGAAACATACCTACTATTTATATTTTATTTGATTATTTCATCTTTCCTGAATAATTTTGTTGGTAATTCCAGAGAATAGGAAACTTAACAGACAAATAAACTTTTAATTTATATATTTCAATGAACACATTTTGGATCTGGATTATCCTTTTCTGCTTTTGATAAATAAATGTATACATGCATTATAATAAATGCCTTCACTTACTAACAGAAGTATCTGAATTTGTGTTTTAGAATAAATTTTGTTTTACAAAAACTGTTCTCAATGTCCCCAATAACATACAGATGACTTCTGTTATCATTGTACAAATGCACAAATGACAAATAGTGGACAGGAGAGAAGTTATTCTATGGCATATTTTATTATTCTAAATAATTTTGAGTATGTTACTGATATGAAATATTTCCCTCAACTTTTTAAGGGGAAGAATGGAAAAAATTTAAGCATTAAATGAATATTGTTATTTAATCAAATTTAAATATTTTTTCCTAAACAAAATATTTAAAGCCTTGGTAATAAAATAATAAATGAATATAAATTTCCATTGAAAATGGCCCATTTGGAACTAAGTTTTAAGAAGTAGAAGATAAACCTGTAATACTACTATTGCAATTTTAAAAACTTTTATTCTACTTATAATAAAGCTGCATTTTACTGT
Organism: Globicephala melas; assembly: GCF_963455315.2. Lineage (NCBI taxonomy): Eukaryota > Metazoa > Chordata > Mammalia > Artiodactyla > Delphinidae > Globicephala > Globicephala melas. The sequence goes on from NC_083317.1 coordinate 37,022,389, forward strand.
AAGCACTTTTCTTAGCTCAATGTTTCAGGTTGTCAAAGGGATTAGAATCTCTCTCTGCTTACTCTGAGGCTCAAGAAAAATTATCAGCATTTATCATTATTCATGACGGAAATGTATATAGAGTTCCAGTTCAAAATGGTGATGTAGAAAGCTCCTGAACCCAGCTCCTCCCATAGACTCACTGAATTTACAGCTATTTATGGAATGATTTCCCCTGGAAAAAACAAAAAACCTAAGAACTAAAAAAAAAAAAACAACAACCCAAGAACTGGCAGAGCAATTCCTTCATACTGGGCAAATGAGAAGGAAACCACATAAAAGCAGACATGCAAGGCTGAGACAGAATTCTGCCTTAAAACCCACACCTCGTATGGTGGGCAACCCGCAATCAGCAGGGAACTCAAAACCTGGAGCTTCTCTCTGAGGAAAAAATTGTACCCACGTCAGGCACCTCAACTCTTAAGATTGGCACCTGAGAGACAAGCTCCCCAAACATCTGTCTTTGGAGCTCTGTCTTGTGCCCAGGAGACCCATGTGGCTGTGATGAACTGAAGAACCATTTTTAAAGGGCTCCTGTGCAGACTCATCTGCCCCAATGCCAGTACAGAAGCAGCCTTTTGGAAAGCACCCAGACTTTATGTGAAAGGGGCTCATTTCTTACTTTTAAAGTGTGGTCTGAGGGGCAGGGACCTCCTGGGGTACTGTCTGGGAATGGACGTTGGTGAGTGCCATCTTTCTGCTCTCCCTCTACCTTGCTAAAACTAGTGTGCACCAGCTTTTGTTCTTTTCAGTGGAGGCCATCTTTCTGCTTCAGCCAGCAGGCACCATCTTCTATGTTCTCCCACTGCCTTGCTAAAGCTGGTGAATGTCATCTTTTTTTCCTCCCTTTTCTTTTTTTCTTCTTCTTTCTTCTTTATATTTTTTAATAAATTTATTTATTTTATTTTATTTATTTTTGGCTGTGTTGGGTCTTCGTTGCTGCATGTGGGGTTTCTCTAGTTGCAGTGAGTGGGGGCTACTCTTCATTGTGGTGCATAGGCTTCTCATTGTGGTGGCTTCTCTTGTTTCAGAGCATGGGCTCTAGGCATGCAGTCTTCAGTAGTTGTGGCATGTGGGTTCAGTAGTTGTGGCTTGCAGGCTCTAGAGTGCGGACTTTGTAGTTGTGGTGCACAGGCTTAGTTGCTCCACGGCATGTGGGATCTTCCTGGACCAGGGCTCGAACCTGTGTCCCCTGCATTGGCAGGTGGATTCTTAACCACTGCGCCACCAGGGAAGTACCACTCTTTTCTTCTTTTACTTTTTCTTTTCTATTTTTTTCTTTTTTCAGGAGGTGCCATCTTTGGACTCCATCTCTGCTTTGCTTCAGCTGGTAGGTGCCATCTTTATGTTTACTCCCTGCCACACTCCAGAGCTCAAGTTTATTCCAGAGAGAGGCTTCTATACATGTTTGCTGCCCCAATCTTTACGCTTGGTGACTCAGTTTTTGCTGCCACCCAGGAGACACCCTTTGATCAATTGGAACTGGACACCAGTGGGGCTTGCATTCCTGGGTCTCATGGGATGGTAACAATAAGAGAGTCAGTTGTTGGGAGACTACCGCTCCCAAGACACTGCACATAAAGCAGACTGAAAACACCCCCATTCTTCTGAGAAAGAAGTACATTTGCTTGTCCAGAAGCTTTGGCCTGAGGAGCAGACTTTTGGTTTGGCACTTTTATAGGGACCTGCAGAGGTGCTCTCAGAGAATGGAGGCTGGTGGATACAGTCTTTGTGCTCTCCCTTGCCTCATTCCACCTTGCTGATATCTTCCAGAAAGGATCTTATACCTTTGTCTGGTGCCCTGATTTTTGCATCTGCTGCTAGGGGAAATATCTACATTGACTGGCTCTGGTATTCAGTGGAGCTTATGCTTGTGGGTCCCACAGAATTGTAACCAAAGGATAAAAATTTCTTAAACAGCTACTACCCCAAGGCAAAGCAAAAGACAATGGAACCAAAAGTTCATCTTTCTATTAAAGAGTTCTTTTAGATTCTAATCATAGGTGCAGCCTAAGGGGCTGGCTTCTAATTAAACAGAATCTAAGGGCTGACTATAAACCTTTCCTGAGACCTGGGAGGATAGGCACTATTTTCACACTCTTCTTTTATTATGTTCCAGAGAGCCAACATCTCTCAGAAGGGCGACCTTATACATATTTGGTGCCCCATTTTTTATGTCTGGGACCCTGGTTTTTGTGGTTGCCACACAGGGGATAACACTTAATCGTCTGGTCTGGTGGCCCCAGGGGCTTGCATTGCAGGGTGCCACATGACAAACTAGAGAGAAAGTTCTTGGCAGCCTACTACTCACAGGCCACAGCACAGACAGCAAACTGAAACACATCCCCAGCCTTTTGTGAAATAGGGCTTCTGGAGTTTCAGCTTTAGCGGTAGGCTTCTTGTATGGTAAATATCTATAGCCTACAAATGTGCTCTCAGATAATGTAGGCTGGGGGATGCTATCTTTGTACTCACTCTCTACCATACTACAGCTCACCTGTGTCTCCCAGAAAGGACCAACCTTAAACATTCATCTGGAGCCCTAAATTTTTGTGACTGCTGCCTAGGGAACACCACCCGATCACCTGGTTCTGGGGTCCAGAAAGGTTTACACTTGTGGTCCCACAGGACTGTACTTATTTATATTCTTTAAAAGCTGCTGCCTGAGGGTATGGCTCCCAATCAGCCTGAATCTAGATTCTGACCAAGAGCCTCCCCTTTGGACACTGAATGGTCTTGACACACCCTGAGGTCCTGGGAGCTATTAAAAATAAAATAGCCTATATGGAAAATTGTAAATGTTTGAGAGACAATTAATACCCAGGGCAGTGTTGAAATACATGTTTCATCTCTTAAACAAGACCAAGCCTTTAAGATTGGGAGAGGTGGCTGTTTCGTCTAATGCATTGAAACCAACACAGAGAGTCAAGGAAAGTGAAGAAACAGAGGAATATGTATCAAATGAAAGAACAAGTTAAGACCTAAAAAACAAAACAAAACAAAAAAAACCTTAACAAAACATGGATAAGTGATTCAACTAATAAATAGTTTAAAGTAGTAGTCATAAAGATGCTCACTGAACTCAGGATAAGAGTGAATAAACACAAAGAGAACTTGAAAAAAGAATTTAAAAATACAAGAAAGTTCCAAACAAAAGCCATGGAGCTGAAGAATACAGTAACAAAACTAACAAATACACTAGAGAGATTCAACAAGAGACTAGCTGAAGCCAAGAAAGGATCAGTGAACTCAAAAACAGGACAGAGGAACTTACACAATAAGAAGAGTAAAGAGAAAAAAAGAATTTTAAAAAGTGAAGATACTTAAGGGACTTATGAGACAATATCAAGCAGACTAACGTGCGTTATGAGTCCCAGATTGAGAAGAGAGTGGGAAAGAGGTAGAAAATTTATTTGAAGAAATAATGACTGGAAATTTCCCTTACCTGGGGAAGGAAACAGATATCCAGACCCAAGAAGTTCAGAGAGTTAAAACAAAGAGGAATCCAAAAAGATCCACACCAAGACACATTATAATTAAAATGAAAAATGTTGAAGACAAGGAGAGTATCTAAAGAGCGACAAGAGAAACACAACTTATTATGTAAAAGGGAACACCCATAAAACTATTAGCAGATTATTCAGCAAAAAAATCTTCCAGGCCTGAAGGGAGTGGCACAATATATTCAAAGTGCTGACTGAAAAAACTTCCAACCAAGAATACAGTACTTAACAATGGTATCATTCAGAATTGAGGAAGAGACAGAGTTTTTCATACAATCAAAAACTAAAGGAGTTCATCACCATTAAATTGGCCTTACAAGAATGTTAAAAGAGCTTTTTAAGCTGAAAAGAAAGGACACTAATTAGTATAAGAAAACATATGAAAATATAAATATCACTGGTAAAAGGAAATATATATATAAAGACAGAAGAATAATTACTTATAAAGCTAGTATAAAGGTAAAATAGGCAAAATAGTAAAAAATAACTGTAGCAACAATAATAAGTTAGAAATACAAAAAATAAAAAGATGTAAAATGTGACATCAAAAACATAAAGTGTATGTGGGGAGATAGTAAAAATGTAAAATTTTAGAATGTGTTCAAACTTAAGTTGCTACCAACTTAAAATAGACTGTTATAAATATAAGTTGTTACATGGTAATCACAAAGCAAAATTTTATAGTAGATACATAAAAGATAATCAGAAAGGAATCTAAGCATACCATTAAGGAAAGTCATCAAACCACAAAGGAAGAAAGTAAGAGAAGAAAAAGGGAACAGAGGGACTATAAAACAGCCAGAAAACAAGTAACAGAATAGCAATAGGTACATATCTTTCGATAATTACTTTAAATATAAATGGAATAAATTCTCAAATCAAAATACATAGAATGGCTGAATGAATTTAAAAAAAAAGAGACACACCTGTATATTGTGTACTAAGAGGCTCACTTCAGATGTAAGCACACACAGACTGAAAGTAAAGAGATGGAAAAATATATTCCATGCAAATGGAAACCAAAAGAAGGCTGAGGTATAGCTACCTAGGCTCACTTAGACAAAATAGACTTTAAAATAAAGACTATAACAAAAGATAAAGAAGCGTTTTACATATGAAAATGATCAATCCAACAAGATGATATAACATCTGTAAATACTTATGCACCCAGCATAGGGGCAGCCAAATACATAGCACAAATATTAATAGACCTAAATAGAGAAATTGATGGCAGCACAATAATAGTAGGGGACTTTAATACCCCACTTACATCAATGTCTAGATCATCCAGAGAGAAAATCATTAAGAAAACATTAAATGACACATTAGACTAGACTATACAATCTTTTCAAGTGCACGTGAAACATTCTCCAGGATACATCATATGTTAGGTCACAAAACAAGTCTTTACGAATTTAAGAATATTGAAATCATATAAAGTATTTTTAAACACAATGGCATAAAACTAGAAATCATTTACAAGAAGAAACTGGAAAATTCACAAGTATGTGGAAACTAAAGAGCATGCTACTGAACAACCAATGGGTCAACAAAGAGCTCAAAAGTGAAATAAAAAATACACTGAGACAAATGAAAATGGAAATACAACATACCAAAATGTGTACCGCAAAAGCAGTTCTAAGAGAAGTACATAACAATAAATGTCTACCTCAAGAAACAAAAACAAGCTCAAATAAAAAACCTATCTTTACAACTCAAGAAAATATAAAAGAACCAACAAAGACCAAAATTAGTAGAAGAAAAGAATTAACAAAGATCAGAGCAGAAATAAGTGAAATAGAGACAATAGGAAACACCAATGAAACCAAGAACTGGTTCTTCGAAAAGACAAACAAAATTGATAAACATTTAGCTATACTCACAAGGAAAATAGAGGGTTCAAATAAATAATATCAGATATGAAAGAGGAGATATTACAACTGATACCATAGAAATACAAAGGATCATACATGAATCCTATAATCAAGTATATGCCAACGAATTGGACAATATATAACAAAAGGATGATTGGACATTTCTTATGGACATTTATCCATAAGAAATGGATAAATTCCTAGAAACATACAGCCTTCTAAGAGTGAATCATGAAGAAATAGAAAATCTGAACAGACTAATTACTAGTAAGGAGATTGAATCAGTAAGTAAAAATTGCCCCCAAGACAAATGTTCAGGACCAGACAACTTCACTGGTAACTTCTACCAAACATTCAAAGAATTAATATGGCAACTTCCCTGGTAGTCCAGTGGTTAAGAATCCACCTTCCAATGCAGGGGATGTGGGTTCGATACCTAGTCAGGGAACTAAGATCCCACATGCTGCAGGGCAACTAAACTGGACACCGCCAAATACTGCACCCACACACCACAGCTAGAGAGCCCATGTGCCACAACTACTGAGCCTGTGTGCTCTGGAACCCATGTACTACAACTAGAGAGAAACCTGTGTGCCACAATGAAGAGCCTGTGAGCTGCAACAAAAGATTCTGTGTGCTGCAACTAAGACCTGACACAGCCAAAAATAAATTAATTAATTTAAAAAAATTTAAAAAGGAATTAATACAAATTCTTCCAAAAGAGTGGAAAAAGAAGGAAACCTCCAAACTCATTTTACAAGGCCAGAATTACCCTGATACCAAAACCAGACACCACAAAATAAAAAAAGAAAGAAAGAAAGAAAGAAAGAAAGAAAGAAAGAAAGAAAGAAAGAAAGAAAGAAAGAAAGAAAGAAAGAAAGAGAGAGAGAAGAAGAAGAAAGAAAAGAAAACCATAGGCCAATATCCCTGATGAACATAGATGCAAAAATCCTCAACAAAATATTAGCAAACTGAACTCATGATGCATTAAAAGATCATATACCATGATCACTTAGGATTTATTCTGGGATGCAGGAATGGTTCGACATCCACAATTCATTAACTAAATGAAGGATAAAAGTCATATGATCATCTCAATAGATGCAAAAGAAAAAAAGCATTTGACAGAATTCAACATCCATTTATGATAAAATTACTCAACAAAGTAGGTAAGAAGGAAATGTACCTCAGCATAATAAAGACCATGTATGACAAGCCCACAGCTAACATAATACTTAGTGGTGAAAATCTTAAAGCTTTTCCTCTAAGATCAGTAGCAAGGCCAGGATGCCCACTCTCACCACTTTTATTCAGCATGGTATTGGAAGTTCTAGCCAGAGTAGTTAGGTAAGACAAAGAAATAAAAGGCATTCAAATTGGAAAGAAAGAAGTAAAACTCTATTTGCAGAAGAGATCATACTATATATAGAAAACCCTAAAGAGTCCACCCAAAAAGTGTTAGAACTAATAAGTTCAGTAAAGTTGCAGGATATAAATCAATATATAGAAATCTGTTGCATTTCTATACACTAATAAAAAAATATCTGAAAGAGAGATCTTGAAAAATCTATTTATAACTGCATAAAGAGAATAAAATACTTATGAATAAATTTAATCAAGGAGGTAAAAGACCTGTGCCCTGAAAACTATAAGATGATCATGAAAGAAATTGAAAAAGACACAAATAAATGAAAAGATAATTTGTACTCATGGACTGAAAGAATGAATATTGTTAAAATGTCCATACTACCAAAAGCAATCTACAGATTCAATGCCATCACTATGAAAATTCCAATGGCATTTTTCATGGAACTGGAAAAAATTCCTAAAATGTGTATGGAACCACAAAATACCCCAAATAGACAAACAATCTTGAGAAAGAACAAAGCTGGAGGCATCATACTCTCTGATCCCATACTACATTACAAAGGTATAGTAATCAAAATAGTATAATAATGGCATAATAACAGACACATAGATAAATGGAACAGAATAAAGAGCCCAGAGATAAACCCATGCATATATGGTTAATCAATTTACTACATAGGAGCCAAGAATATACATGGGAAAAGGACACTCTCTTCAATAAATGGCTCTGGGAAAACTACACAGCCATATACAAAAGAATAAAACTGGACCACTATCATGCAACATACACAAACATTGACTCAAAATAGATTAAGGACTTGATTGTAAGGCCTGAAACCATAAAACTGCTAAAAGAAAACATAGGTTGGGCTTCCCTGGTGGCGCAGTGGTTGAGAGTCCGCCTGCCGATGCAAGGGACACGGGTTCGTGCCCCGGTCCGGGAAGATCCCATATGCCGCGGAGCGGCTGGGCCTGTGAGCCATGGCCGCTGAGCCTGCGCGTCCGGAGCCTGTGCTCCGCAACGGGAGAGGCCACAACAGTGAAAGGCCCGCGTACCGCTAAGAAAGAAAGAAAAAAAAAAAAAAAAAGAAAACATAGGTGGTGATGGTGATGATTTTTTGCATTTGACACCAAAAGTAAAGGGAACAAAAGCAAAATTCAAAAACTGGGACTACCGTAAACTAAACGTTTTTGCACAGCAAAGGACACCATCAACAAAATGAAAAGACAATCTTCTGAATGAGAGAAAATATTTGCAAATCATACATCTGATAAGGGGTTAGTATCCAAAATATATAAATCATTCTTATGACTCAATGCCAGAAAACCAAAAAATGTGATTTCAAAATAGGCAGAGGATATGATTAGACATTTTTCCAAAGAAGACAGATGGACAACAGGTACATGAAAAGATGCTTAACATCCTAAACATCAGGGAAATGCAAATCAAAGCCACAATGAGATATCACTTCACACCTGTTAGAATGGCTATTATCAAAAAGACAAGAAAAAACAAGTGTTGCCTAGGACAGTGGTCCCCAACCTTTTTGGCACCAGGGACTGGTTTTGTGGAAGACAATTTTTCCACGGACAGGGTGCAGGGGAGATGGTTCAGGCAGTAATGCAAGCAATGGGGATTGATGGGGAGTGGCAGATGAAGCTTCCCTTGCTCACCTGCCACTCACCTCCTGCTGTATGCCCTGGTTCCTAACAGGCTGTGCACTGGTACTGGGGACCCCTGGCCTAGGATGTGGAGAAAAGGGAGTTCTTGAGCTCTGCTAATTGGAATATAAATTGGTATAGTCACTATGGAAAACATTATGGAGTTTTTTAAAAAAATTAAAAATAGAACTATGATATGATCCATTAATTCCTCTTCTGGGTATTTATCCAAAGGAAATGAAAACACTAATTTGAAAAGATGTATACACCCCAGTGTTCATTACAGAACTACTTACAATAACCAAGATATGGAAACAACCTAAGTATCAATCAATAGATGAATGGACAAAGAAGATGTGACATACATATATATAAGGATGAAGAAGATATATATATATATATATATATATATATATATAACGGAATATTATTCATCCATAAAAAAAGAACAAAATCTTGCCATTTGTGAACAACATAGAAGGAACTGGGGGGGTTATGCTGAGTGAAATAAATAAGACAAAATACCATATGACTTGCTTATATATGGAGTCTAAAAAACCCAAAAAATATAAGCTCATAGATACAGACAACTGATTGGTGATTGCCAGATGCAGGGGGTTGAAGGCTGTGAGTAAGAGGAATGGGAGAAGAAAGACAAAAAGTGAAAACTTCCAGTTATTTTAAGTAAGTCAGGGGAATGTAAGACACAGCATGGTGACTATAGTTAATAAAACTGTATTGCATATTTGAAAGTTGCCAGAAGAGTAGATCTTAAAACTTCTCATCACAAGGAGAAAAAAATCTTAACTATGTCTGTTAATGGATATTAACTAGACTTATTGCAGTGATCATTTTGCAATATCTACAAATAACAAATTGTTATATCACATACCTGAAACTAATATAATATTGTATGTCAACTGTACCTCAATAAAAAAATAGGAAAAATGTATGTAGTATGCTCTTGAGATAGCCTGTATTATCCACTTACAATCCCCTAAAAATGTGATAATCTAGAAAATAATACTTTTTTTATTTTAAATTTTTACATCATTCTCTCTAGGTGCCATCTTTGTGTCTCAGAGAAATAGAATGAAGAATACTTTTTTTTTTGAATGACAGTATTTAATATTTTAACCCATTTAGGAGGCAGACATTGGAGACCTTTCTAAATGAGAACTAACTCCAGAGAAACAAAAATAAAATTTTAAAAATGAAAAAATTATGACCTCTATTCCATGGGAAAACTTAGTTTACAACAAAGTTAACATATTTTTCCTTGTTGGTAAATGAGCCAAGAAAGTTCATCTCCAAAAAACCAACAGTAAGCCTATGAATTTTAGTGTTGCAAATTGGGGAAGAATCCTTGCTTTAATAGATCTTTATTTCCTCTATCACTGATTTACTATTTCACTTTCAGAGTTTATCATTAGTAACATAAAAGAACATGCAATAAAAACATGAGCTTTCAAAATTTTCAAAACTTTAGTGATTTCTTTAAAATTTTTTCTGGAACACAGTTGAAGTTAGAAGATGTGAGTTAAGTACGGACACATTTGATGAAGAAGCTTCTCTTAAAGCAGACAGCACTCTTCCACTTTCTATTACAAGGATTTGATAGATATGTCAAACCCACTCATTTTCACAATGATTTATGCCACTTACTTGATAGATCAAATAGTCAAATTGAGATGTATCAGTCAAAATGACTTTTGACAAATTAATCCCAATTCAAAATGGTTTTATTATGTATAATGTAGAATTTTATAAAAATAAAATTTTAAAATAATAATTTTATTTTTATAATCATACAGGAATAGTGTTACTAAAAATGACAAAGTTTACATTGTTACTTTTTGTTAAAAGAAAAAAATAGGATACAATTCATTTTTTCTTTTTGGAAATATATACTCCATCAAGTGTTTAAATCTTCAAATATTTTTTCAGGTAAAGGAGGTAAAGGATTCAACTTTTAGGATAGATTGTTATCTTTAGAAACTTAGCCCTTATCCACCCCACTAGGAAAATATGGTGAAATCTAAAGTAAAATAACATTTATGTGATACCTTTAGACACATTGCTAAATTTGAGAAAGCATCTCTGTGATTAATTCTTCACCAAGATCCTAAAAATTATAATCCACATGTGATGAGAAAAGTATCTTGATCTAAGCAAACCTCTTTAGTGTTTTTCTTCACAAGGATACTATTCTATTTTATCACATCTAAGATATCATTCAATCAAAATACTTTCTGATTTCACATATATTAAAATGTGAATAAATGTGCATTTTAGAAGTGATTAAATACAATAGAAAGGGCATTAATACAAGAGTGCATATTTCAGAAAAACAAATAAAAATATCAACAACAAAAGAATTTAATTTACTTAATGTAGTCAAATATCCCCTTCCCCTTAAAAAAAATTATAGAAAGCCATTTGGTAGCATGTATGCAAGGGATGTAGGTACACTTTTCATCATGGAATGAAAACTGTCCCCTCAGAAATCAAGATTGTCCAAACAACTGTTTATGTTCTTAAAATACTGTAAGAGTTTTAGACACACAGTAAAACTGTAACTCCTGAATATTTTAGACAATAAAATGTTGAAAAACAGACTTTAATCATCATGCCAACAGCTTTCTCATTTCTTCAGGAAACGTGTTAACCCTCAGCAAATACTATTACATTAAATATACCTTACCCTTTTATTTATAGAGATATTTATTATGTTTGATTTAAATGCTCAACTTATTCCTACTTTTACAATTTCTCATATGTTAAGAATAGTATCATCTGATGTGAAAGATGCATTGTTAAGCCTGTTTCCTTCCATTAATATGAATAAAGGACACATGTTATTCCTGGCTGTTGAAGGCTAGCTTTAAAGAAGAATTTTCTATAGTGTCCTGCTTTTTTGTGGTCAGGAGCACTGGTCTTATTTAAATATTTTGGATAATATTAGGGAAGTAATGTAACCAGAATTTCTTTTTCAGCTTCCATAAAATATTAACTATAACCCTTGGTGTTTCTTTTCCACTGAAATTACAAAAAGACGTAGTAATGTAGCCCAATCCTGCCAGAGGCAGCTCTCCTCTGATAGGTAACTTTGGTTTAAGGACTCCTCAGCAACCTAGTCAAAATTTTCCATTAACTTCACTGTAGTCTGGCCTCTGCCTATGTAACCCTTTGTTTCCTCTCTCCTTCACAAGGTTCAGAACTGTGTCTCAGTCCAGTGGCTCTCCTTGTCTCCTGTCCCACCTCCCCACCCTCAGAGGAATTTCCTTTGACATATCTATTGCAATCTAATCTCATTTTTTTCTGCCTTTCAGAGGACTTGAGCTAATGCAATATTAAATATCCAGAATAGGCAAATCCATAGACAGAGCACAGATTAGCCGTTTCCTAGGCTTGGTGGAGGAGGGAATGGGGAATGACTGACTGCTTAATGAAAGTGGTCTGGAACTAGATATGGTGATGGTTGACCAATATTATGAATGTACTAAATGTTACTAATGGAAAATTTTATATGTATTTTACCACAATAAAAAAATACATTACATTGGAAGGGGACACTTGTTCCTTTAAACTATTGTTGCTCATGGTATAACATGTGAGATTCCATTTCCATATTATATCTTAGTGGTTTCTTTCTATAAGGGTTTCCATAACCAAATAACTTTGAAAAATCTCTTTTCAATAAAGTTAAATGCATGTTTAGTTTTAAAACAACTACAAAAACAAACAAAAAGCTTTAAGTGTGACATTATCTTACTATACCTCTAGATTTTCTTATTAAAAAAAAACAGTTCTAATGTACTGTATGATAGTGAGCTATAGACTACAAATTATATCATAATTTTTCATATTACTACCAAAAATTTAATTCTCCTCTCTACACACTTAGGAATTTTTTAATGTTATGATATTTATATTACAGACTGAGAGGCCAAATTAATTATTTCCATAATTAGTAATGTAATTTTATAAGATGTCAGCAAATTTATACAACAGTATGAATGCCTTATTTTATGTGAAACTACTGTGCAATCATTTCAAAATAAATGATAGGCTATTTTTTGTGTTTATTTTTTATTTCACTATGGTACTAAGGATTTTTCAAAAGATCCTATATACACTGGCAAAAAAGTCCCATATGACCTGGATGCTTATATTGGACAGACTGTTTCTGAACGTTTTTCAGGAGAAAATTTGGTCAATTTGCTGATTCAGTTATTCAGTGAAAATCTTTGGTATTTAATATTTATTGAGCACAATTATGATGACAGCAAACACGTAACAGGCACCCGGTTCTCTTTTAGTCCACAATTGATATTGCCTTTAATTGTTGTTTTAAAGGTTCTTGTTTTCTGTAGGAATTCCATAGGGAAAGAAATGTTTGAAAAAAGGGTTGGCTCATCTCCATTGAAATGCTTTCTTAAAGGCAGTTTTAATTATAAAAATGTTAACCTGAGTGTAATAATTTTGTTGTTCAGATATCACTTTTAAAGTACCAATTAAGGCCAAGTCATGGCAAATTTTTCTCAATAAATGTTTCTAAATTTCTATGTCAGTCATATTGTTTGATTACTATCTACAGAGCAACATTTATATATACAATTCTCTACCCTAACTTAATTTCTTTCTTGTGGCATGTATAACTGAGCTTTACATTAAGACAATTCCTAATTTGGGCCAGAATAACATAAAAATTCTCAGTCTCATAAAGTAAGCATTTTAAAATAAATTTTATTAGACCATAATAACAATTCACCTCTTTAAAATGAAAAAAAAAAAAAATCAAGGAACCTGTGAATTAACATTATGAAGAGGACACACATACTGTGTCCATGATTTTCTGAAATCCCAAATTCCTTTTTGAAAATCCAGTAATGTTTAAATTCACAGAAACAAAAGATACAATGAGAGATATCAATGGAGGAAAGATTGAAAGACATTTTTGAAGACTTAAAGATGATGCAAAAATGCTGTTAGATGAAACAGATCATATGCTTTTCAGAGCATGTGTGGATGGGATTTAAGAAAGGAGGAATAAAATCTACCCTGCATAGCTTTAGAGAGAGACTGTTCTCAGAGCAGATTGGGCCAACTGTGGTTGGAATATTAAATGAAACTTAAACTGAGGTATATTTGAAAATTAGCATATGTAGCAGTCTTCTGCTATCCTTATCCCATGGCTGTACTCAAAGTATGATGAAATTTTCCACCAGTGACTCCACCAAAAGAAAAAAAAAAAGTCATCTGAAGAAATTGAGCAATACTCTCTTTGCAGAGACTGGAGGAGATAATGTGGGAATTGGATTCCAGAATAAAATCTTATTCCCTTTAGCACAAATGTCCCAGCATAAAAGAGAGATACACACATGATCATCCTAAAAATAACCCACCAATGATAAGACTGTCAAGGGAAAAGACTTCCTCTTGCTTGCCTTATATTTGAAGAAAATTGTAGCATGGAAGACAAAGCCCAGGATATCCCAACTAAAACACACACACACACACACACACACACAAAACAAACATACAAACAATAAACAAGGAAAAAAATAACTTGAAGAACAAAGAAAATGAGGGATTTGATTTTTAAAATCCCAGAGAGCATTAAGGAGATACAATTTCAATAAAACAAGAGGATAATTTTAATTTTAAAAAATGAATATAAAAATGTAAAATCAATAGATTAAGGAAAGGTAAATTTGAGGAAGAAAACTGCTAAACAACAAAGATAGATATCAAAGATGTACATTACAGTTCCAGAAATTAGCTCTCAGGCTGCACAAGGTATCCAGAGAGAAACATAAAATAGAGATAGAGATGAGAGACAGAATAAATGTAACTGACACCTGGAGTACAACATTATAAATTCTTAAAATTTTATACAGCTTCTTTATTGAGATGTTTTTCAAACTTGTGTGACCACTGCCACAAATACTTTTTGAACATTTTCATCACCCAAAACAAACCTGCATGCCCATTGACTTATTCTAAATTTCCCCTCAATCCTCCAGCCTTAGGTAAGCACTAATCTACTTTCTGTCTCTGTAGATTTGATGTTCTGAACATTTCTAAAAAGCAGAGTCATAGAATATGTGGTCTTTTGTGACTGGCTTCTTTCTCTTAGCACCTTTTCGAGGTTTATCCATGTTGTAACATGTATCAGTACTTCATTCCTTTTTATTGCTGAATAATAGTCTATTGCATGTGTATATACTTGTGTGTGTGTGGCTGTACATTTTCATCTCTTTTAAGTGTATATTTAGAAGTGCAATTCCTAATTACTCTATGTTTAATGTAATGAGAAACTGCCAGAGTATTTTCCAAAATAACTGCACCATTTTGCATTTTACATTCTAACCAGCAATTTATGGTGTTGCCATTTCACTACATCCTCAGCAAAACATGATACTCTGTCTTTTTGATTACAGCCATTAAGGGTAAGTGAAGTGGTTATCTCATTGTGAGTTTGATTTTCATTTCCCTGATGGTTAATAATCTCGAGTGTTTATTTATATTCTTGTTGGCCACTTTTATATCTTTTCTGGAAAAATGTCTTCAGATGTATTGCCAAATTTTAAATTCAGTTATTTTATCTTTCTATTAGTGAGTTGTAAGAGTTCTTTATATATTATAGATATAAGCACCTTAACAGATGTATGATTTCCAAACATTTTCTCCCTTTCTGTAGGTTGTCTTTTTACATTCTTGATGGTAGTCTTTGAAACCCAAAAGTATTGAATTCTAATGATGTCTAATTTCTTTATGCTCTTTTGTCACTTGTGCTTTTGGTGTGATAGCTAATGCTTTGCCTATTCAAACTCATGAAAATTTGCTCCAACATTTTCCTCTAAACATTGTGTATTTTTAGCTTTAAATTTGGATTATGATCCATTTTGAGATAATTTTTGTGTATTTTGTGAGGTGGGAGTCCAATATCAGTCTTATGCATATGGATATCCATTTGTCCCAGAACTATTTGTTGAAGAGACTATTCTTTCCCCATTGCATTATCTTGGCATGCTTGTCAAAAAACAATTGTCCATAAATGTACAGGTTTATATCTAGAATCTCAATCTCATTCCTTTTAACTATATTTCTATTCTTAATTTATTTTCATCCTTATATGAGTACCACAGTTCTTTATTCCTGCAACATTGTAGTAAATCTTGAAATTGGGATGTGTGAGACTTCTAAATTTGTTCTTATTTTTTCAAGATTATTTTGCTGTTTTGGGTCCCCAATATTGTCATGCAAATTTTAGGATCAGTTTGCCAATTTCTGAAAAGAATCTAGTTGGAATTTTAATAGGGAATGCATTGACTCTGTAGATCAATTAGGGGAATATTGTCATTTTAGCAACATTAAATGTCCTGATCCATAAATGTGTGATGCTTTTCTTTTAGTATGTCTCCTCTAAATTCTTTGAACAATGTTCTGTAGTTTTCAACATATAGGCTTTACACTTATTTTATTATATTTATTCCTAAGCATTTTATTCTTTTGATGCTACGTAAATGGAATTTATTTTAGTTTCATTTCTAGATTGTCCCTTGCTAGTATAAAGAAATACAACTAATTTTTTATATTGATCTTTTATCCTGCAAACTTGTTGAACTCACTTATTCTAAAAAAATGTTAGTGGGTTCATTGGGATCTTCTATATACAAGAGTATAATATCTGCAAAGAGAGATTATTTGATTTATTCTTTTCCCACTTAGATAATTTTATTACTTTTTCTTGAGCAATTTCCCAGGCTAAATAGTCTAGTACAATGCTATGAGAAGTGTTAAGAATGCACATCCTCTTTTGGTTCCTCATGATAAGGAGAAAACATTCAATTATTCACCATTACATATGATATTAACTGTAGGTTTTCCATAGCTTCCCTATATAAGATATAGGAAATTCCCTTTTATTTTTATTATGATGAGTATTTTTATTATGAAGCATTGTTGAAGTTTGTCAAGTACTGGTATTATAGACTGAGTTGGGAACAGTTCCTTCCACTTCTAATTTTTGGAAGACTTTTTTTTTTTTTAGATTTTATTGAAGTATATTGTTGATTTACAATTTTGTGTTTAATTTCTGCTGTACAGCAAAGTGACTCAGCTATACATATGTGCATATTTATATATTATATATGCAGTATTATTTTTCATATTCTTTTCCATTGTGGTTTTTATCACAGGATATTGAGTATAGGTCCCTGTGCTATACAGTAGGACCTTGTTGTTTGTCCATCCTATATACAACAGTTTGTATCTGCTAATCCCAAACCCCAATCCTTCCCTCCCCCAACCCCTCTCCCCCTCAGTAACCACAAGCCTGTTCTCTATTTTTGTGAGTCTGTTTTTGTTTTGTAGATATGTTCATTTGTGTCATATTTTAGATTCCACATATAAGTGATATCATATGGCAACTGTCTTTCTCTGTCTGACTTACTTCACTTAATATGATAATCTCCAGGTCCATCCATGTTGCTGCAAATGGCATTATTTCATTCTTTTTAATAGTTGAGTAATATTCCATCTTCTTTATCCATTCATCTGTCGATGGACATTTAGGTTGTTTCCATGTCTTGGCTATTGTAAATAGTGTCGCTATTTCTTTTCAAATTGAAGTTTTTTCTGGGTATATGCCCAGGAGTGGGATTGTTGGATCATATGGTAACTCTATTTTTAGTTTTTTGAGGAACCTTCACACTCTTTTCCATAGTGGCTGTACCAGTTTACATTCCTACCAACAGTGTAAGTCTCCCAAGGCAACAGAAATAAAGACAAAAATAAACAAATGAGACCTAATCAAACTTAAAAGTTTTTGCACAGCAAAGGAAACCATAAACAAAATGAAAGACAGCATATGGACTAGAAGAAAATATTTGCAAG
Organism: Globicephala melas; assembly: GCF_963455315.2. Lineage (NCBI taxonomy): Eukaryota > Metazoa > Chordata > Mammalia > Artiodactyla > Delphinidae > Globicephala > Globicephala melas. Next base: position 37,039,739 of record NC_083317.1, read on the forward strand.
TGATGTGACAGACAAGAGCTTAATTTCTAAAATACAAACATCTCCTACAGTTAAATAACAAAATAAACAAACAACCTGATCAAAAAATGGGCAGAAGACCTAAATAGACATTTCTCCAAAGAAGACATACAGATGGCCAATAGGCTCATGAAAAGATACTCATCATTGCTAATTATTAGAGAAATACAAATCAAAACAACAATGAGGTACCACCTCACACTAGTCAGAATGGCAATCATTAAAAAGTCTACAAATAATAAATTCTGGGGAGGGTGTGGAGAAAAGGGAACTCTCTTACGTTGTTGGAAGACTTTGTGTTTGTGGAGAATTATCATTAATTCTTCTTAAATATTTGGTGGAATTCACCAGTGATGCCATCTGGGCTGGGTTGTTCTTTTGGGGGAGTATTTAAATAAATAATTCAGTCTTTTTATTTGTTATATAAGGTCTATTCAGATTTTCTATTTCTTCTTGAGCAAGTTCTAGTATTTTGTAGCTTTAAAGGAGTATATTTGTTTCATCTAAGTTATCTAATGTTTTCTCATAGAGTTGTTCATATTATACACTCATAATCCACTTTTATTTTCATAATATCTGTAGCATTTCCCCTCTTTCATTCATGATATTAGTAATCTAGTCTTCTATTTTATTTTTCTTGGCAATCAAGCTAGATTTTTGTCAAATTGTTGATCTTTCTAAAACAGCAAAATTTGGTTTGGTTGATTTTTCTATTGTTTTTCAATTTTACCTCCGATCTTTATTATTCCCTCCCTTCTGTTTGCATTATTTTTAATTTGCACTTCGTTTTCCAGTGCCTTAAGGTGGAAGATTGATGATAATTTACAATATTTCTTCTTTTTTAATAAGTGTTTGTGGTATAAATTTCCCTCTAAGCACTGCTTTAGCAATATCCCATAAAAGTTTGTATGTATTATTTTAATTTTCATTCATCCCAAAGTATTTCTAGTTTTCTTTATGATTTCTTGTGCTTTTTATTTTAATTTCCACATATTTGTAAATTTCTCAATTTAGAAATTTACATTTCAATTTATATATATCAATATCTATCCAGCTAACTATCTATCCACTATGTTATATTCTATAAATCTACCTTGGATATTTATGTACTGACATCTCTTTTAAAGAGCAAAAAGGAATGTGCCTTTCTTAAAGATATCATGAGAAGAATATGAACTTTTATAGAAATCTTCCAGTCACAATGGTACTCAGAAGATGTAATGACCCCCTGCTGCTCATGAAGATTTCAAGCCCAGGGCCTATCAGTGCACTATGCTCACCTGTAAGGCAACCGGTGAAAGAGAGATTGTGGAGTTATATTTGTTTCACTAAAACAATTCTAATGACTTTAGAACAAATTCCTTAAAGACGCTTTCTCTTTAAACAAAATGTTGTTTTGAGGGGTTAGTGAGATAATTGATAGAAAGAATTTTGCAGGTGCCAAAACAAAACAAGCATTTTATGCATACTAATTATTATTTTCATATTTATAATAAATGGAATATATATATATCTTCAAGATATATATATATGTGTGTATATATATATATATATATATACACACATATATATATATATATATATATTCAAGAATCATGAGTGGTGCCAGAATATAACTTTCAAAAATCCAGAGTTTGATCTGAAAGACATATGAAGACACCTTAAAGTACCAACTAAATGGCAGCTGTTGGTCACTATTAGTAGAGATTCTAACACTTGGTTAAATTTGCTGACTAGAAAATGGTTTATCCTTGATAGAAAAAGATGTCAGAATAATAATAAAAAAAAGCCAGAAGGAAACATTTTAAGAATATGTCATTTCATAGCAATGCCAAGTCTGACTACTGTGGTTGTTATGACTGGAAGGGTGCACAAGGAGCAGCAGATAAACTACAGCTATAGGACACTAGTTTGCTTAGAGACTTCATTTGTCACAGACCATTAAGGGGGGCAGGAAGAAGGAAGGATAGGAGGAAGAAGAGGAAGAGAAGGAGGTGTAGGGGGAGAAGCCATTATCAGGAAATGGCACAGACAAATGGCATATGAAGAAGAAACTAAAAATGCATTGAGAGATTTTGGATGGGTTGCATCTAATGTGATTTTTTTTCCTTTTAAAGGTCAAGTTTAGTATTTTCCCATATTTAGTGAGCTCCAAATTATAAGAATTATCTTGAAGCTAAAACTATGCTTCTTGTCATTATCCCATGGTGATTTATTTGGCAGGACAGGGCACTCAACCACTTGCCATCATTTGAGATCTTGGCATGATATAAGCAAAGATTAGGTACTATTTTCAGTTACATCCTACTGTAAGAGTTAAAGGTAATGGCATATGAATTATCTGACCTTGGGGAAATATTTTCTTCTGGAAAAATAAAAGTCTTGTTTGCTAAAGATATTTTAAAATTTTGAGTTACTATGGTAATTTTGTATCTTCCTATAGTTCTCAACTTAATTTTAGTTTGAAATTGACATGAAGTAATTTAAAGAAGGATTTTAAAGCTGATTACATGAAAAGGATTTTTTGAATTTCACATCCTTCTAAGGTTCATATAATGTGTAAGGGGCACCTGAATATTTTTAGTGTTCAAATAAATGACATTATTATTTTCATATATATTCATCATTTATTTCTAACTTTTATTTTTTGATATCTATTTAATAAAGTTGAAGGAGACAAGTATCAGTTGAATATAAAGATACATAAAATACAAAAATGTATGGAATGTTCTATACATATATATCAATTAAATTCATTTGTTATATATTAATGTGTTATTTAAGGCCTGTGTTTCCTTACTGATTTTCTGTCTGGATGATCTGTCCATTGATGTAAGTGGGGTGTTAACATCCCCTACTATTATTGTGCTACTATTGATATCTCTTTTTATACATGTAATATTTGTCTTATATATTGAGATGTTCCTATGTTGGGTGCATATATATTTACAATTGTTATATCTTCTTGGATTGATCCCTTTATCATTATGTAATGTCCTTCTTTGTCTCTTGTAACAGTCTTTATTTTAAAGTCTATTTTTTCTGATATAAGTGTTGCTACTCAGGCTTTCTTTTGATTTCCACTTGCATGGAATACTTTTTCCATCCCCTCACTTTCAGTCTGTGTGTGTCTCGAGATCTGAAGTGAGTCTCTTGTAGGCAACATACATACAGCTCTTGTTTTTGTATCCATTCAGCCACAGTATGTCTCTTAGTTGGAGCATTTAGTTCATTTAATTTTAAGGTAATTATTTACATGCATGCTCTTATTGTTATTTTGTTAATTGTTTTGAAATTTTTATGTAGATTTTTTTTTTCCTGTCTTCTTTTGTTCTCTTCTCTTGTGATTTGATGATGGTCTTTAGTGTTATGTTTGGATTATTTTTTATCTTTTTGTTTTTATGTATTATAGATTTTTGGTTTGCAGTTACCATAAGATTTTTTTGTATAGTATTCTATATATACCCAAGATGGTTTTAGGTTGCTGATCTCTTAACTTCAAATGCATTTTAAAAACCCTGCATTCCCTGTAAAAGGAATCCAAATTGTAAAGGAAGAAGTAAAACTGTCACTGTTTGCAGATGACTTGATAGTATATGTAGGAAATCCTAAAGATACTACCAGAAAACTACCACTGGAGCTCATCAATGAATTTGGTAATGTTGCAGGATACAAAATTAATATACCAAAATCTGTTGCATTTCTATACACTAACAATGAAGTATCAGAAAGAGAAATTAAAGGAAAAAGTCTCATTTACCATAGCATCAAAAAGAATAAAATACCTAGGAATAAACCTACGTATGGAGGCAAAAGAACTGTACTCCAAAAACTACAAGATGCTGATGAAATAAACTGAAGATGATACAAACATATGGGAAGATATACCATGTTCTTGGATTGGAAGAATAATATTGTTAAAATGGTTATGCTACTCAAGGCAATCTATGAATTCAATGCAATCTCTATCAAAATACCAATGACATTTTTCAAAGAACTAGAACAAATAATTTTAAAATTTGTATGAAAACACAAAAGACCCTGAATAACCAAGACAAATCTTAAGAAGAACAGAGCTGGAGGAAGCAAGCTCCCTGACTTCATGCTACACTACAAAGCTACAGTAATCAAAACAGTATGGTACTGGCACAAAAGCAGAACATAAATCAATGGAACAGGATAGAGAGCCCAGAGATCAACCCATGCACTATGGCCAATTAATCTATGACAAAGGAGGCAAGAATGTACAATGGAGAAGAGACAGTCTCTTCAATAAGTGGGGCTGGGAAAACTGGACAGCTGCATCTGAAAGAATGAAATTAGAACATTATTTAATATCATATAGAATAATAAACTCAAAATGGATTAAAGATCTAAATGCAAGACAGGATACTATAAAACTCTTAGAGGAAAACAGGAAGAACACTCTTTGACATAAGTTACAGCAAGATCTTCTTTGGCCCACCTCCTAGAGTAATGGAAATAAAAACAAAAATAAACAAATGAGACCTAATGAAACTTAAAGCTTTTGCACAACAAAGGAAACCATTGACAAAACAAAAAGACAACTTACTCAATGGGAGAAAATATTTGCATATGATATGACTGATAAGGGATTAATATCTAACATATACAAACAGCTCATACAACTCAAAATCAAAAAAGAACAAAAAACAAAAAAAAAACAAATGACCTGATTAAAAAATGGGCAGAAGAACTACACAGACATTTTTCCAAATAGAAATGCAGATGGCCAACAGGCACATGAAAAGATGCTCACCATCTCTAATCATCAGGGAAATGCAAATCAAAACCACAATGAGATATCACTTCACACCTGTTTAGAATGGCTATCCTCAAAATGAACACAAATGGGCTTCCCTGGTGGTGCAGTGGTTGAGAGTCCGCCTGCCGATGCAGGGGACGCGGGTTCGTGCCCCGGTCTGGGAAGATCCCACATGCCGCGGAGCGGCTGGGCCCGTGAGCCATGGCCGCTAAGCCTGCACGTCCGGAACCTATGCTCTGCAACGAGAGAGGCCACAACAGTGAGAGGCCCGTGTACCGCAAAAAAAAAAAAAAAAAAATGAACACAAATAACAAATGTTGGCAAGGATGTGGGGAAAAGGGACCCTTGTACACTGTTGGTGGGAATATAAATCAGTGCAGCCACTGTGGAAAACAGTATGGAGGTTTCTCAAAAAAGGAAAACTAGAACTACCATATGACCCAGTAATTCCACTCCTGGGCATATATCCCCCCAAAATGAAAACAGTAATTCAAAAAGATACATGTACCCCAATAATAATAATAGCATTATATACAATTGCCAAGATATGGAAGCAACATAAGTGTCCATCAACAAATGAATATATATACTAGAAGAATATATACACCAGAAGAAAAATATGAATTATTTCCAAGTGCAAAAGTCTGTATTATCTAATAAATTTTACTTCGGTTTTGAACACCACTGTGTTAAAAACAAACAAAGAAACAAACAAAAAAACTATTGAGTAGTTATCCAAAAACTCACCTGTATTTCAGTTTTCTCAACACTTTCTCACCTCTACTAAGGACTGGAAAAGCTAAGTAGGAATGTTGTCAATCACCATTTTCAGACAGTTGCCATATAACAGTTAGGAGTTACATGGTATAAGTTGAAGATTTGTGTGTACACACACACACACAATGGAATATTAGCCATAAAAAAGAACAAAATTTTGCCATTTGCAGCAACATGGATGACTTGGAGGGCATTATACTAACTGAAATAAGTCAAACAGAGAAAGAAAAATACTGTATGATATCACTTATATGTGTACTCTAAAAAATACAACAAACTGGTGAATATAACAAAAAAGAAGCAAACTCACAGATATAGAGAACAAACTAGTGGTTACCAGTGGGAGGGGGGAGTAATATAAGGGTGGGGGACTGGGAGGTACAAACTGTTGGGTGTACGAAAGGCTCAAGGATGCATTGTACAACACAGGGAGTATAGCCAATATATTGTAATAACTGTAAATGGAAAGTATCCTTTAATATTGTATAAAAATATTAAAAATAATAAGAACAAAAAAATAAAAAGAGGATTGTTACTTTATTTATATAATAAAAGAAGTGAAAGTAGGTAGCTACTGATGTGAGATCAGTAGCTCAAGATTTCAGATGATTTTCTTAGTTGTCTCTCATTGTCACAAAATGGTCCTTAAGACTTCAAGCTTCATAACCATCTTTCAAGGCAGGAAGGAACTTGCTGTATCAGGAAGACCCCTTTCCCAAAAGCCCCTAAAACACTTCAACTTATACCACATAACTCCTAACTGTGTTATATGGCAACTATCTGAAAATGGTGATTGACAGCATGCATACTTAGCTTTTCCAGTCCTTATAGTGGAGGTGAGAAAGTGTTGAGAAAACTGAAATACAGGTGGGTTTTTGGATAACTACTCAATAGTTTTTGTTTGTTTGTTTGTTTCTTAACACAGTGGTATTCAAAACCGAAGTAGAATTTATTAGATAATACAGACTTTTGCACTTGGAAGTAATTCATTCTTTTCTTCTGGTCTTATAATGGTGAGGATGTTATTGTTGATTCCATCTCTATATTAATTTTAAATTATTGAGGTTTCTGAAAATAAACTTTAAAATGATAAAACTTTAATTTTATAGGTTATTTCTTTTTATTTCTTATATTTTAGGAAATCTAGAATTTTATTCCTGAAAAATAAATATAACTCTCACTTTTATATTCAGTATATTTCTATAATCTATCTACTTTCAGGAAATACTCTTATACACTGTTTGCAAATTCTCTATAGACAGATTTGTCATACGCTGAAGGTTCCAAGTCTCTACAAATCTATTTTTCTTTACAGTTATTTTCCCCTTAGGTTTTTATGCAGCTTTCAAATCTGATAAGTGATAATGTCTCATAGGATATGTATTTCTGAGACACATATACAAATCTGAACTATTGTGCTGAGGTAAATGATTAATCCAACAGACAGCTCCAGATGTCAGCCTAGTTTAGTATTTTAAAATTACATTACCTCTTCAGCACAGGACGATCTATAGTCCCATCTCTTAGTCCTTATTTGTCTGATTAATATGGATTAAATGATGTAACTATGACATACACTTTCACATAGAACACACCAACCTTATCTGAAAGGCAGCAAACTCTAAATAATAGCTTGGAGAACATCCAATCATATTAATTTAATTTTTGGAAGACTAAAAATAAGTAATATTCTGAGAATTTCTGAGGTCTAGAGTAGGTTGAAAAGAGACATAAAGCCATATGTACATCATCAGTCATGATGAATGACATGGATGGCATACCAAACAAGCTCTCAATGGTCAGTGCCATTGTGACATTAAATCATTGCAAGCCAGAGTGCTACTCTTGCTGCTCTTGGTGATTGCACTGAATGGACTAATTGATACTGATCTATTGCTGAAAAACCAACTGTTATGACAGTGTGTGTGTTGGGGGTGAGGGGAGGGTGAAACCAGCCTTCATAAAACTGTGAGTCCTTTAATGTTAATGAAAGGGTGAAACAGCGAGCACTAGACCAGGAGAAAAATGTCTGCTCTGAGAGATTTTTTCATTGGTAATTCAAATTTCTAGTTTGGATAATAAGAATTATTCCACACAATATAATTCTCATTCAGATTTTATTCCTTTTTTGGCATAATTGCATGGTGGTAAGATTTGCGTTCAACTGAACAAATGCTTGCTTAGATTTAAAATACCTAAATTACACAGATAGATTAATTAGAAATTAATTACCAACTTTATGAATGATTCATCACTGAGTATATGGCCTACAGCGTTTATGTCTTTTTAATTTGACATAGATAAATATTTAACAAAAGTTTAGTGGCCTGCAACTTGGTGGACTGTAGTGACTAACAGGATTTGCCAAAAATCTGGAACTGGGAAAAACAGGTACCTTTCTCCATTTCTGTCTTAATATTTGTGGAGTACCTACTGGGGTATACATAATTTCATGTATAATATCAGTATAATCCTCACAGCAACCCTGGGTATTTTGGAATCACTATAATCACTTAATAAAGGAGTAAATTAGGGGCCAGAGATTTTAAGGGACTTGCCAAATGGCACACAGCTTGTAAGTAGAAGAACTGGGACTGCAGCCTGTGTTCATCAGCTGCCAGAACCTGCAACTATTTTCACTTGATGCCAGGGAAGTGAGAAGCAGAAACCAAATAACCACTGACCTTTTGCAAAATAAAATAACTAGAGAACCAAATAAGATAAAATGAACATGGTGTATGTCATCTCTGCTCCCCCAAATATATACTGGAGATTTAGAATACTAGAGGAGGGCTTCCCTGGTGGCGCAGTGATTGAGAGTCTGTCTGCTAATGCAGGGGACACGGGTTCGAGCCCTGGTCTGGGAGGATCCCACATGCCATGGAGCAACTAGGCCCGTGAGCCACAACTATTGAGCCTGCGCGTCCGGAGCCTGTGCTCCGCAACGAGAGAGGCCGCGATAGTGAGAAGCCCACACACCGCGATGAAGAGTGGCCCCCACTTGCCACAACTAGAGAAAGCCCTTGCACAGAAACAAAGACGCAACACAGCAAAAATAAATTAATTAATAAATAAATTCCTACCCCCAACATCTTCTTTAAAAAAAAAAAAAAAAGAATACTAGAGGAGATTTCACTTGGTAAAGGCACCAGAAATTTCACCTGAAACAAAAGGATAAAATAGAGCAGGCAAAAGTATGTAACTCATTTTCAAAAGTAGAGTCTTCATCTAAAAGCATCATAATACTATAGGTACTTTTTGTTCCTCTCACACTTTTTTTTTTTTTTTGCCATATACGGGCCTCTCACTGCTGTGGCCTCTCCCGTTGCAGAGCACAGGCTCCAGATGCGCAGGCTCAGAGGCCATGGCTCACGGGCCCAGCCGCTCCGCGGCATGTGGGATCTTCCCCGACCGGGGCACGAACCCCTATCCCCTGCATCGGCAGGCAGACTCTCAACCACTGCACCACCAGAGAAGCCCCCTCTCACACTTTTAAGAACAGTACTGGTTGATCTTGACATAATGGCTCATTGCTGATGTTTCTCACAAATAACTGCATGTGAGTTTGGGCATGAGGACCAGACAGAAATATTCTCATAATGCTAAGAAAAAAGATACAATAATATGTTAAACATCACTGCATATTTAAAAAATCAAATAAATAAAATCTTTTATAAAAAGTAACAGAAAATGTAATTAAGTTTAAAAAATAAAAGTAATGAAAGATATATTTCTCTTTTTGATGTTTGTTGTGATTTTGTATGAAAGAATATCATTATGTGTAAGGCTCAGAAATTAACAATTATTTCATTATTCATTTTTTTTACATAAGAAAAGAGGGGTCTTGAGAAATTTTGCTATATGCCTAATGTTTGTCAGCTTGTTAACAGTAGCTTTATGATTAAATGTTTTAAAATATTTCAACTTCAGCAACCATTTAAAATTATTTTAGTGTTATTAATTCAACATGAGTAATCCAATATGATAAATAATTTATCAAACATCAATGTGTCCTGAATGAGACCTTAGAACTCCTAAGACCCCAGAAAACATGGCTAAAAGTTAAGCTGCTTATCTCTGTTGTCCAAAACATACACCTCATGCATATTTGCTATGAAAATAACAAAAGGTTGACTTATCAATCACTGTCTATGTTTATATATAAGCTAGAATTTAAGATAAAGTCAGAAGCACTTCATAGTAGAATTAAAACAAGGATGCAGTAGATCTAAGAAAATTTCAAGTTTTATCTCCATATTGTTTGGAGAGCTTTCTGAGAGACCAAGGGATCAAGAACAAATTACATTGCATTTCTCCTTTGCTCCTGAAGACTTTCATGAGGAGAGATCAGTCAACTGAATGCCAAAGGCAATCAAGGAAAGAAGTAAAAATGTACTGCCTACGAAATGTATAACCTATTCTACCTATATTCTTGTTTGATAATGATAATAATACAATAAAACCATATATTACACAGTAGCTTACAATGCTTTCTTATATTGTCTAGTCTGATTCTCTAAATCACTCAATAAGTAAGTATAGACTACCATGTTTCAAAGATTCACCTTGTGAATATGCATTTAGACAACTGACATTTTTAAAATGCTTAAGAAAAAAATGTGCACTTTCTTTTGTAATATAATGGTAATAATAATAGCAACGAGTAGCTTATATTTACTGAGTTGTTAGTTTGTGACAAGTACCGCTCTAAATTCCTAACAGTTTCTTACAACAACACTTTAACATACATAGTTATGAACCTTTTCCTGATAGGGAAATTGAGGCATAACATTTATAACTTAGCCAGGGTTGTAAAACCAGTAAATAAGTAATCAGCTTTTGAACTCAGTCAGGAAGTTCAACTCCAGAGTTTCTACTCAATAATAAGAAAATTAATCCTCTTTCTCATTCCAAAGATGTGTTAAGAAAATATCTAAAAAAATTAAGAACAGAAAAATATAGACCCTTCTGCTTTTTGAATGACACTTTAATTCTTAAGTTTGTTTCATCACCCAAGTCACCTAATGATGCTCACCAATGCTGCAATCCATTTAAGAGGTTCAGACAAAATTCTCATTAATAGCTGACTTCCTTGTTAGAATGGGAGGTGTTGCATCTTATGTATCTGTCTTATATAGAAGTGTGACAGGTAATTGGTATTGTTCTTTTTGATATCAAAACATTTATAAGAAGGAAACTTAAAGCATTTGATCTGAGGAGTAGAGAATAAACAATTCATTAACTTAAAGTAAAGCCAGGAATTGGGAGAAGCATTTTGAGCATTTGAGATGCCTAAATGTGCCAGAATCAAATAAATACACCAGAACAGGTATATCTTTTAAAGATGAGGAATGATGTTTGGGGTAAGGGAGTGTGATGGTTAGTTTTTCTATGGGTGCAGTTGTGTGAGGCATGCTGAGATATCCCTCCTAAAGTGAAGGATGAAGTTGCTGCATCTGATCCCTTCCACAACTGGGAAAAAAGCAAAACACCTAGGAGGCCTCTCTGAACTTGGGAAACAACATATTCCTCAGCTGGGTGTGTAACTCTGGCTCATTTACTGAGTGACCTGAAAAGCTGATACTTTGAGTGAGGCCCTGTCTTAGTCATCTCAGTTTGCTATAACAAAATACCATAAACCATGTGGCTTATAAACAGCAGAAACTAATCATCAGCTGCTGTGCAAGCTGCTCTGCTACTTGGGCCCATGATCCCGGAGATCCAGTGATTCTTGAAGGATCAGTGGCAGATACAGATGCTGTTTTGGACCTTTGGCAGAACTCCTATAGGTAAATTGCAGCATAGGCCTTTAGGATTTTGGAGCAAGGCCCTGCTGTCATCTACAGATAAGCAGTTTCCTTTAGAGAAACAGCTCTGGGTCTGCTGTGGGGTGTTAGTAGAAACTGAACCCTTAACCATGGGGCACCAAGTTACCATACAACCTGAGTTACCTGTAATGAACTGGGTGTTATCTAATCTATCAAGCCATAAAGTTGGGCATGCACAGCAATGTTCTATCATCAAGTGGAAGTGATATGCAGGTGAATGGGCCTGGGCAGACCCTGAAGGCATAAATAAGTTACATGAATAAGTGATCAAAAAGCCCATGGTTCCCATTCCTTCTACACTGCCTTTACTCTCTCAGTTTGCACCTACGGCTCCATTGAGTGTTCCCTATTATCAGTTGACAGAAGAAGAAAAGCCATGGGTCTTGTTTACAGATGGTTCTGCATGACATGCAGACACCAACCAAAAGTAGACAGCTGCAGCATTATAGTCCTGGTCTGGGACATCCTGAAGGACAGTGGTAAAAGGAAATCCTCCCAGTAGGTAGAAATCTGAGCAATTAACCTACTTGTTTACTTTGCTGGGAAGGAGAAATGGCCAGATGTGTGATTATGTAGTGATTCATGGACTGTGGCCAGTGGTTTGGCTGGATGGTCAGGGACTTGGAAGGAACATAATTGAAAAATTAGTGATAAAGAAATCTGGGGAAGAGGTATGTGGATAGATCTTTCAGAATGGGCAAAACACATGAAAATATTTGTGCTCAAGTGAATGTTCACCTTAGCAGAGGAGGATTTTAATAATCTAGTGGGTAGGATGACCTATTCTATGGATGTCAGTCAATTTCTTTTCCCAGCCTCCTCTGGGAGTAGGCTCATGAAGAAAGTGGCCATGGCGTCAGGAATGAAGATTATGAATGGGCTCAGCAATGTAGACTTTCACTAATCAAAGCCAGCCTGGCTATGGCCACCACTGAGTGCCTAGTCTGCCCACAACAGCGACTAACACTAAGTCTTCAGTATGGCAAAATTCCCTGGGATGATCAGCCAACTGATAGCAGGTTGATTACATTGAACCATTTCCACTGTGGAAGGGGTGGTGTTTTGTTTTCACTGGATTAAATACTTTGGATTCAGATTTTTTTTCCCTGCATACAGTGCTTCTATCAAAACTACCATCTGTGAAATGCAGACTGTCTTAGCCACTATCATGGTATTCCATACAGCATGGCTTCTGATCAAGAAACTCATTTCACAGCAAAAGAAGTGTGGCAGTGGGCCCATTCTCATGGAATTCACTGGTCTTACCATGTTCTTCCCATTCTGAAGCAGCTGGCTTGAAAGAAGGATGTAATGGTCTTTTAAAGACTCAGTTGTAGTGCCAGCTAGGTGGCAAACCTTGCAGGGCTGGATTAAGGTTCTCTAGAAAACTGTATATGCTCTGAATTAGCTTCCAATATATGGTGCTGTTTCATTGATAGCCAGGATTCACAAGTCCAGAATTCAAAGGTTAGAAATGGGAATGGCATCACTCACTATTATTCCTAGTGACCCACTAACAAATATTTGTTTTCTGAGGGAGGAATGCTTCCACCATGAGACACACATTGATCCATTTAACTGGAGTTTAAGACTGCCACTCAGCCACTTTTGTCTGCTCACGTCTCTGAATCAACAGGCAAAGAAGAGAGTTAATGGCATTGTCTGGAGTAATTGAACCTGACCACCAAGGGGAAATTGGACTGCTGTTCCACAGTGGAGGTAAGGAAGAGTATGTCTAGAATACAGGAGGTCCTTTAGAGTGTTTCTTAGTATTACCATGCCCCATTATTAAGGTCAATGGAAACATACAACAATCCAATGCAGGCAGGATAGCAATGCTCCAGACCTTTCAGTAATGAAAGTTGGGGTCACCCCCAGCCAAGTAAAGAACCATGGCCAGTTGAAGTGCTGCATTCTGGAATACAGAATGAATAGTGGAAGAAGGTGGTTATAAATACCTGCTATGACCAAATGACATGTGACTCATTACAGAAATGAGGATTGTAAATGTCATGAGTATTTTCTCCTTATTTTGCTATGAATATGTTTGTATGTTTATGTGTGTGCCTATATACATATATATATACATGTAAATATATATATATTCAATATGTATATCTTTGTTTTCTTTCCTATTTTATTCCATTATCATATAACATAAAATGTATTGATTTTATATCATAATATTTAAATATTGTTAATTTTATATCATAGTATTTAAGTTATGGGATATCAAGAAGAGGAGTAAACATCACTCAAGGAATTTATCTCTTCTTCTGAGCAAGAGGATAATGTGTTTTTTGTTGTAAGGAAAAGAGTTATATCATGTTAGGCAGAGTTATGGCTTTGTTATTGTATTTATCTGAAGAGTAAGTATGGTTTAAGGGGATGCATATGATTGCCAAGTTGACAAGAAGTAGACTTGTGATGATTGATTTTATGTGTCAACTTGACTGGTCACAGGGTGCTCAGAAAACATTATTTCTGGGTGTGTCTGTGAGCATGTTTCCAGATGAGATTGAATTGGTAGACTCAGTAAAGTAGATTGCCTTCTCCAGAGTGAATGGGCATCATCTAATCCACTGAGGGTATGACTAGACCATAGGCAGAAAAAGGAAGGATTTGCCTCTTTTTGCTTTCTGCCTGCCAGCTTGAAATGTGACAACTCATCTCATCTTCTCTAGCCCTCAGATTAGGATTTAAACCATCAACTTCCCTGGTTCTCAGGCCTTTGGACTCAGACTGAATTATACCACCAGCTTTTCCAGGTCTTCACTTTATAGACAGCAGATCGTAGGACTTAGCCACTATAATGACATACTCTTATTCCTCATAATAAATGACCTTTTATATATATCCTACTGGTTCTGTTTCTCTCCAGAACCCTACCTAACACAGGTTGCTACTAGGGACAACTTATATGAAGAGATCTCAGAGTGTTTTAAACATATAACTGCTACCTGACTCAGTGCTTACTAATAGCGTTATTGATCGCTATCTACCCACTGCAAATGCAGGGTTGTACTCACTCATATCTGAGATTAGAACTAATTCTAGAAACTTTACTTTCTAAAATTGGAATCATTTACTGATTCTTGGTTTTAGTGGAATTGGAGTACAATATAGAACCTGGATTCCTGTACTGTACTGAAATCTAAACTATCAATGTGAAGTTGATAGTTAAGGAAGATAGGAAGTATGTTATAATAAAATTGTATCAATTAGTAGAGGGAGGCTGGAAGGAATTTAATTAAGAATGTCTACTAGAGGGGCTTCCCTGGTGGCGCAGTGGTTGAGAGTCTGCCTGCTAATGCAGGGGACACGGGTTCGTGCCCCGGTCCGGGAAGATCCCACATGCTGCAGAGCGGCTGGGCCCATGAGCCATGGCCGTTGAGCCTGCGCGTCCAGAGCCTGTGCTCCGCAACGGGAGAGGTCACAACAGTGAGAGGCCCGTGTACCGCAAAAAAAAAAAAAAAAAAAGACAGTCTACTATAATCCTTGAATAGACTCAAAAAATGTAAAATTAACTTTAAAAACTTTGGATCAAAAAATAAAAATGAAATTTAAAAAATTGAATCTAAAAAGAGTAGAAAATGTTTAACGAAAGAATATTTTTAATATCATCAAAAGTCCCACAATCACTACAGTCTTGTTGGAACACCACATAGACTGGGTGTAAAACCTGGCAGAAATTCAGTTTGTTTCTTTTGAAAATGGCTAGAACAAATTTAATTAATTATCCAAAATCAGGTTGACATTGAAGATCACAATATGAAAACTATTATTTAACACATCATGTCACTTATCGGTCAAAAATTCAAGTGTACCTAATGAGACTGAAATTTGGTTTAATTGCACAAAAATCTCAAAAATAGCAAATTCATCCCTCTAAAAGAACTGACACTTATCCATCTCTGATAGTTGCATCCAATAAGATTTGATGCCTAACATACTAGACTGGTGAGAAATTTGTGGCTAATATAAGTCAATGAACCCACTTTTATTAGCTTAAATGTACATGTGTTAAAAGATTAAAAATGGAATTTCTAAAACATCAACAAATAAATGATCTATGTGGTAAATATAGGACTAAAGACAAACAAAAAATCACATGAATAAATAATACTTTATAAAAATATGTGCTAATCATGCCAAACATTCAATCATATTAAATATATTGTATGAAATATAACTTGACTTTTAATGTAAATCAGCCTATCATTATTTGCTTCACTGCATAAATATTATATGGGAAGACTTGCTTTTTATTTCACCAATTCATTCCTTAATTCAAGTACTGTTAAGTTATATAGACTTGGAGTGAAAGTGCAGATAATATTACCAATGGTACTATGGAGGAAAACAAGTTTGAAAATCCCTATAATTATCTGCCATTTTTTCAAGATGAGTCATGCTATATGTTAACAGCTAATCATTAATTAAACAATTCAGAAGTAGTCCATAAACCTACACATTAAATAATTTAAAACAGACTATAAAGATATGTAAAACATTTTATATCACAAGACTATGCATGCTAGTCCATGATATAATATACTATGTTTGTAGTTTCCCAGGGCTTCATAAAAAAAGTACCACAGGGGCTTCCCTGGTGGCACAGTGGCAGAGAGTCCGCCTGCCAATTCAGGGGACACGGGTTCGTGCCCCGGTCCGGGAAGATCCCACATGCTGCGGAGCAGCTGGGCCCGTGGGCCATGGCCGCTGAGCCTGCGTGTCCGGAGCCTGTGCTCCGCAATGGGAGAGGCCACAACAGTGAAAGGCCTGCATACTGAAAAAAAAAAAAAGAAAAAAAGTACCACAAACTTGGTGGCTTAAAACAATAGAAATGTATTGCCTCATAGTTCAGGACACTACAAGTCAATCTAGGTATCAGCAGGGCCGTGTTCTCTCTAATGGCTCTAGGGAAGACTCTTTCCTTGCCTCTTCTACTTTTTAGTGCTTGCCAGCAATTCTTAGCATTCCTTAGCTTGTAGATGCATCACTCATGTCACATGACTGTCTTCTCCCTGTGTGTCTTCACATTGTCTTCTATCTTTGTGTGTCTATGTTCAAATTCCCCCTTTTTTATAAGGACACCGATTATATTGGATTATGGTTCATCTTAATGACCTCATTTTAATTTGACTATCTTTATAAAATACCTTATTTCCAGATACAGTCACATTCTGAAGTATTAGGGGTTAGAATTTCAACATCTCTTTTTGGGGAGACACAGATCAACCAATAACAATGGTCTACAACTGAAGCACTAGATTATAGTTCAAGGGTCTTCAATATTAAAATTACTTTTTTAAAGCTTTTATAGTATTTTAAAATAGCACTATTGAAGAAACTACCTGAGTGCAGCTACAGCTTATAACTTGTATGAATAAAATGAAATATTTTCTATATTATATATCATCTAAAATATAGGAGTGCCTTTTAAGGAATACAATTCTTAAAATTTGTCTCTTGAAACTCTAAACTGAGTCTGCCAGAGAGACAGGAAAACAAATTATCAATCATTAAATATCGGTTTAGTAACTTGTGGTGAATTGAAATCCCCCAAAATTCATGTCTACCCATAATTTCAGAGTGTGATTTTACTCAGGAATAACATCTTTGAAGACATAATTAAAGTAAGGATCTAGATGAGATCATACTGGAATAAGATGGGTCTAAATCCAATGAACATCCCTTTGTAAGAGATAGAAAAGAACACAGACACATAGAGAAAAAAGCAATGTGAACACTGAGACAGAGTGCTTGGAGTTATGCTGCTACAAACCAAGGGACACCAGGAGTCACCAGAAGCTGGGAGAGGCAAGAAAGGATCCTCCCCCAAAGTCTTTAGAGAGAGAGTGACCCTGTCAACAACTTGATTTTAGACTTCCATCATCCAGAATTGTGAAAGAATAAATTTCTGCTGTTTTAAGCCACTAAGTTTGTGTTAAATTGTTATGTCAGCCCTAAAACTCTACTATATCTCTTATTACCTAATGTAGAAATGCATAGAAAAATGAAAAAAAAGATATTTTTTATCAAGCAGATTTATAATCTAATAAAGCAAAACTAATAAGCACATAAATAATGACTAACAAAACTATTAAAAACTTCCCAGATATTCATGAACACCTATTCTTCAGGCCATTTCTTCCTCCATACAGGAGGGGGACAAAATGCACTTTTCACAACTTTGGTAACTAGAATAGTTTTCCTTCAATGCTTATGTTCAGGGCCTTGCTTGTTTGAGCTGTATTATAGCAGCTGTTTGGATATTTTCTGTAATGTCAAGGTCAACATTCCTGCAGTCTGTATTGTGACTGAGAATAAATGTAATATAGCCTTGGGAAAGTGGGTCAGTTTGTTACACGGATCTTCTCTCAAAAGAGTAAATGATTTTGATGCTCTCTACTAATATAGATTGAAAAGAATGTTCACCAAATCAGTAGTACCATGGCAAATGCCAGAGGTGATGTTGTTCTGTTCTTGTAAATATGCATCATCTGACATAACAGTTGTTGCACTGAGAAGTACTGCTTATTATATTTATGGTAGTTCATCATCATCCACCATGCTCCATGGTTTTGGCAGGGGTCAGAGAGTAACCGAATGGGGTTAAGATAGAGACCACCACTCCTAAATCTTTATAGTTTAATGTGGTGCTTTCTTCCCAAGATGATATATTACTTCTGACTTGCTCTCTTGGCTGGAGAAGTAGGCAGTTTCAAGAGTTTCTCTTAGTTCTTCTTAACTTAATGATTCTTATTGATGAGTTATCTCAATTCCTTTAAATATCCATACCAATTATGAACTAGGAGCTGCAAAAATGGTTATACAGTGGGTCAGTGAATACTGTGGGATGGCTGCATGATAAATTGGGTTAGAACTCTATTCAATATATAGGTTATTTTTTCTTCCTGTCTAAAAGGAGAACTAGGGGCTTCCCTGGTGGCGCAGTGGTTGAGAGTCCGCCTGCCAATTCAGGGGACACGGGTTCGTACCCCCGTCCAGGAAGATCCCACATGCCACGGAGCAGCCCGTGAGCCATGGCCGCTGAGCCTGCGCGTCCGGAGCCTGTGCTTCGCAACGGGAGAGGCCACAACAGTGAGAGGCCTGCGTACCGCAAAAAAACAAACAAACAAACAAAAAATAAAAATAAAAGGAGAACTAAAGTAGCTTATAGGTCCTTTGGTAAAGTGTATGCCCTAGAAATGGCTGAATATGTCTCTTTTTTCAAAGTAAAATTTGTCTGTAACTGGCTACAGGTTGCTTTACAAAATACTGAGAATATATTGTTATATATACTTATGGTGGCATTGTACAATCTTTCTTCAGGCGGACTCATATTCTCATAATCAATGGACTACAACTCTAAGAACTGACTCACATCTGAAAATTGGAGGAAACATTTTAATTTTCTACTATATTAAAGTACATTAACCTTCCACTCTTCTAGACATTTTCTAGAAGTTCTAAACATTTTCTGGTAATACAATTCAAATAATACACCTCTTTTAGCCTTCTGACCCCTTATGCAACTCACTGCTAAGGCAATTCTGGCATTCCTATTTTATTTACCATAAGCCAACGTCCAACATGCAGGCTTTAACTGGATATCTCAACAACATAACAAGACAAGCATTTGGTCCATGTCAGGACATAAATTCCTGAGTTACAAAGGATTCAATAATCTTGCTCCCATCCAGCTTTATATTCTATATTCCCTTGTCTAATACCTCCAAGATCAACTTCCAGGTATGTTTACTCCGATCCTGCCAGGGACATATTGAACAGTTCTTACAGTTCTTTGGGTATATATACTATTTTCTCCCAAAAATGGAATTGCATTGTCCCTTAGGCTGTACTGTTAATTGACCCTAGTTATTGGTCTAGTGGCAATGAACAGAAGTAGAGGAGAATTTTGAAGAGGACAATCATCAACTTGTGAGCTCTTACCAAATTTTAGACAAGGGAGGGAAGAGGCTTCTCCTCTTTCAGTGAGGTAGGTGCTGCTTCTATCAGCATAGAGATACAAAGCAAATTATGGGTTCATGAATCTTAAGTTCATTATTCAAACATCCTCATCCCAGACAAGTCTCAGAGTATTAATCTTATCCTACCAGGGAGCTGAATTAAACTTAAACCTGTAAATGCTAAGCATTCAGTATCATCTGTAACTCCACTGCACTTGCAATTAATTCTTGGTCCCAATTTTTGGCTTAGTCAACCCTGTAGGATATAATGTCTCTAAATAATTGCTGTGAAAGCCTTTTGACTTTTACAGTATGTCTTGGATTTTAAGTGCTGTAACCTAAATGTGTCCTTTTCTTTTTAAAAGGCTTACAAGCCATTAACAAAAAAATCATCTAAATTCACAACTTTGTAATTACCCTGCTCCCATTCCTTTCAATACCCCACTACCACATAAGCCTATACTTCAAGTAACATCTGCTTCTAAACCAAGTATTGCTAATTATGACACTACTACATTCCAAGGGTTTATCTCCCTACTTACCACTAGTAATATAGTCCTTAATATCACCATGTGATAGATGAGTGATAAAATTCTATCATATTAAACTCAGTATGGGGTTTTCAGTGTCACATCTGATTCTAAATACCCTATGTTTTGTTATCCTTAGAAAGCAGAACCTGAAAAAATAGCTTTTATGAAGGCAGTTTATTTGGGGATGTAATTTCAGAGAAGAGATATGGAGATCTGGAAAGAGTATAAAGAAAAAAGAGAAAACTAACCCAAGGGTGCATTATTGAACTGGTCTTCACTTTTGCCAACAGGGGCTCATCCTACTGTGAACCTCTGAAGAATCCTGCAAAATACACACTGCAAATTGTACATGTAAGTACTAGCGAGGAGAATACTTATCTGCTGATTACTGCCCTCATTGTGCAGGGGCTGTCCCATGAGTTGTTAACTTCCAGGTATTTCCAGGTTTATGTTTGGGAGAGTAAGCATACTACATGGAGACATTTAAACCCTAGCAGAAAATTAAAGGTATGAGGTGCAGCTGATGAAAGGTGTTGTCAAATTACACTTATGCAAAGATGGTAACCATGGCAACTTCTAGAATAAAATGTATTCTAGAGCATTTGCTCCCAACTTTGTTGCACATCAGAATCACCAGGAAATTTTATTAAAACACATATTTCTGAGCTCCATGTCCATAGTTTCTTATTTAGGAGATTTGTGATAGAGCCAGAAAATTTGACTTTCTTGTAAGTTCCCTGGTGTTGTTGATACTGATGCTCCTGGGACCACTGTCCTAAAGTATGTGAGGTGGAAAACAAGAACTGTCTTATATGAAAATACACAGTTTATTCAAGCAAGATAATAGATTAACACAAAAATAATTAGGTGATGAGTATTGGGATATAGAATATGCACATAATCTCAAATACCACCTTCCAAATTGCTTATTAATTGAAAAGAGACAGTATATAGTTGAAAGATATGGAGGATAAAATTTAGCCAAATGATCCAGTTTTGCACCATTGATAATGGAGCATACTGATATTATGTGTTTTCTAGTATGACGAGAAAACACATTATCAACCATATATTATCAATTGTTTAACTTGGAAGCCAACTGACATAGATTCTTAAATATATACATATCAGATAAGGCAAATTGGAGGGTACTACTCTAGAAAAATAACACCAAAGAAACATAACAATAAATTCTTAAGTCTTGATTAAAAGTTGGGGGGAGGAAGGGCAGATGGAAAAGACACTATTGGTACAATTAGATAAATTTAAGACCATATTTTAGTTTATATTATTATACCAATGCTAAATTTTGTATATATGATAATTGTATTGTGATTTTATAGGAGAATACTCTTATTCTAGGCATGCATACAGAAGATTTACAGTAGAAATTCCATGACACTATCAAATTACTTTTAGACATTCAGCACAAAAATAATAAAAAATATGTATAGGAATAGATAAGGCAAACTACTAACACTTATCAAATCTAGGTAAAAGATATATAGGTGGTCATTATACCGTTTCTTTAATTTTCTGTACATTTTAAATCTTTGAAAATAAAATAAATTGAAAAAGTACAAGATATAACATGATGAATGCCATCAAATAAACCCTAGAAACATTTTGAAATTATTCAAAATAGTATGAGATAACTCCTAGAATGAGAAATTGGAGGAAGTTTCATCCAGACTGACAAATCTGCATTAGGTCTTGAAAATCATAGAATTTTGACAGGCAGACATGGAAGAGAGAAACACTCCAGAGAGGATAATTATATGAGCCAAGCATAAAAAGATAATGCTCAGTAGTATTATTATTGCTATCAACAATAACAGCTAAATTTCATTTCTAACATGTTCAAGACATTAAAGGATTCTAAAAAAATTGAGATAAATTAGCCAGTACTTTGAAAGAATTAATAACAGCTTTGCTAAGTTACATTCAGGTGCCAAATAGAATCCAATAAGTTTCCAAATACTAAGTGCCTTAGTTTTAAGGCATAAACCAGCATATCATACATCTAAGTGAGGTATTTGTAATTCCTGTTATAATATATAACACACCTATAAGACTTTTTAAAATAATGAATTATATTTAGCCATAGTTCTTTTCCCAGAAATTAATAGATTATTTATGGTGTGAATTTTCAAAAATGGATACATTGATAATCTTATAGATTCTATAAGATTCAGGAATCTTATAGATACCTGCCCTCAGAAATTGATAGTCTGGCAGATGGCTTAGGTTATTCTGAATTTTTATTTGCTTTTTGTGTATAAGTCCTTTGTCTCTTCCTAGATAAATAGCATAAGGTCAGATACATATTATAAATTCTTAAAGTCCCAGTGCCAGCACTGTAAATTGCATGTGATAAATGTTTATTGCTCATATACTTGAATGTGCCATTTTCTTTGCTATAATATTTGCTAACTTGCTACAAACTTGAGAACTTGTTTCTACCTCCCAAACTGGCCTGTCTCAAGCACCCCGCCCCAAAAAGCATATATCTTAGGGGAGAAATTCCTTTATAGATTTGATTGTTTTTTTTTATTTCTTAAAATTCTCCATATCCAGGGAACTCTCAGAATACTCCTTCTGAAAGAGGGTTGATTCTCTTGGAAGAGATGCAGAAAACCCTTCCTTTATCTGCTCTTCCCAAAGGTTCTCACAATAAAAAGGCTCTTAAGTCCTGAAGAGTATAATAGCAGTGTCCTGTTCCAAGAAGCTCACTTTGAGTGAAGTGGAACTTAAATTTCTCTAGACCTCTAAAAAAGGTAAACCACCCAAAGACCAGGCTTCTATCTCCCTTTCTCTCTTCATCTCTCTTTCTCCCTCGCTCCTTCCCACCCTTCCTCCTTTTCTCTCCATTTGTTTACCAATGCCTCTTTTATTGGTGTTAACTTTCTATTCTAAAGAAAGACATCCCTATGCACACAGAGCAAATCAGCCTGAAATAGCACAGCTACCTGACTTTGCAGCCCAAAGCTCAGTATTTTTAGCTATAACAAGATATCATGATCTTTATCATGTAAAAAATTAATAAACAGAAACCTTAATTAAATAGAGCTGGGAGATCAGAAGAGGGAGCTCTCACACCCTGTGAAAGTAGCAGCAGAGCCCAACAGGAAGGAAGACTCTTCTTTCAACAATTCAGCAAATGAAAAACCATGGACTTCTTTTCCTCCTGCTCTCCCAGCTTCCTTTTCCTCTCTATAAAAATGTTCTCCTTCCCTTGCTGTGCAAGGACTTGTACGTGGTTCTCCATAGACCCCGAAGTACAATTTTCTGCTGATCCCTAATAAACTTATCTTTGCTAGAGAAACAACTGGCAGTCTATTTGTTTTAGGTCAACAATCACTTTATTAATTTGCTTACCTCTGAAGTCAGTGGTTTTATATATGTCTGTCACTACTATCGTTGTTATTGTCATCATGGAATGTAATCCTTTCCAAAACAATTACTATCACATTTTGATGGCCAGATTCTGCTTCCTACAGTGGAAAAATATGAAGGCTGCCGCTGATTTAATGATTGACCATTGCTCAGCAAACTGACCTTTCAAGTGGTCACAATATTTTACAACACTATCAAATCTATTAAAGTAGGTTTAGTGGAGACTCAGGGGGAAGATGGCGGAAGAGTAAGACGCGGAGATCACCTTCCTCCCCACAGATACACCAGAAATACATCTACACGTGGAACAACTCCAACAGAACACCTACTGAAGGCTGACAGAAGACCTCAGACCTCCCAAAAGGCAAGAAACTCCCCACGTACCTGGGTAGGGCAAAAGAAAAAAAGAAAAAACAGAGACAAAAGAATAGGGACGGCACCTGCACCAGTGGGAGGGAGCTGTGAAGGAGGAAAAGTTTCCACACACTAGGAAGCCCCTTCGCGGGCGGAGACTTTGGGAGGCGGAGCGGGGAGCTTCGAAGCCGCGGAGGAGTGCACAGCAACAGGGGTGCGGAGGGCAAAGCGGGGAGATTCCCGCACAGAGGATCGGTGCCAACCGGCACTCACCAGCCCGAGAGGCTTGTCTGCTCACCCGCCGGAGCGGGCGGGGCTGCGAGCTGAGGCTCGGGTTTCGGTCGGAGCGCAGGGAGAGGACTGGGGTTGGCGGCTTGAACATAGCCTGAAGGGATTAATTCACCACGGCTAGCCGGGAGGCAGTCCGGGAAAAAGTCTGCACCTGCCGAAGAGGCAAGAGACTTTTTCTTGCCTCTTTGTTTCCTGGTGCGCGAGGAGAGGGGTTTAAGAGTGCTGCTTAAGGGAACTCCAGAGACGGGCGCGAGCCGCGGCTAAAAGCACGGACCGCAGAGACGCTAAGGCTGCTACTGCCGCCACCAAGGGGCCTGTGTGCGAGCACAGGTCACTATCCACACCCCTTTTCCGCGGAGCCTGTGCAGCCCACCACTGCCAGGTTCCCGGGATCCACGGACAACTTCCCCGGGAGAACGCACGGCGGGCCTCAGGCTGGTGCAACGTCATGGTGGCCTCTGCCGCCGCAGGCCCGCTCCACACACAGTGCCCCTCCCTACCCCCCACCCCCGGCCTGAGTGCGCCAGAGCCTCCGAATCAGCGGCTCCTTTAACCCCGTCCTGTTTGAGCAAAAAACAGATGCCCTCCAGCGACCTACACGCAGAGGCAGGGCCAAATCCAAAGCTGAGCCCCTGTGAGCTGTGAGAACAAAGAAGAGAAAGGGAAATCTCTCCCAGCAGCCTCAGAAACAGCGGATTAAAGCTCCACAATCAACTTGATGTACCCTGCATCTGTGGAATGCATGAATAGACAACGAGTCATCCCAAATTGAGGAGGTGGGCTTCGAGAGCAAGATCTATGATTTTTTTCCCCTTTTCCTCTTTTTGTGAATGTGTATGTGTATGCTTCTGTGTGAGATCTTATCTGTACAGTTTTGCTTCCACCATTTCTCCTAGGGTTCTATCCGTCCATGTATTTTTTAAATTTTTTTCTTAATAATTAATTTTAATAACTTTATTATACTTTTCTTTCTTTCTTTCTTTCTTTCTTTCTTTCTTTCTTTCTTTCTTTCTTTCTTTCTTTCTTTCTTTCTTTCTTTCTTTCTTTCTTTCCTTCCTTCCCTCCTTCCTTTAGACAACGAATCATCCCAAATTGAGGAGGTGGTCTCAGAGAGCAAGATTTATGATTTTTTTCCCCTTTACCTCTTTTTGTGAGGGTGTATGTGTATGCTTCTGTGTAAGATTTTGTCTGTATAGCTTTGCATCCAACATTTGTCCTAAGGTTCTATCCGTCCCTTTTTTTTAATAAATAATTATTTTTTAATTCAATAACTTTATTATATTTTATTTTACTGTATCTTCTTTCTTTCTGTCTTTTTTCCTTCCTTCCCTCCTTCCTTCCTTCCTCCCTCCCTCCCTCCTTTCTTTCCTTCTTGCCTTCTTTCCTTCTTTGCTTCTTTCTTCCTTCCTTCCTTCCCTCCTTTCTTTCTTTCTTTCTTCATACTTCTACTAATTCTCTCTACTTTTTCTCCCTTTTATTCTGAGCCATGTGGATGAAAGGCTCTTGGTGCTCCAGCCACAAGTCAGGCTCTGCCTCTGAGGTGGAGAGCCAACTTCAGGACACTGGTCAACAAGAGAACTCCCAGCTCCACATAATATCAAACGGCGAAAATCTCCTAGAGACCTCCATCTTAACACCAACACCCAGCTTCACTCAACGACCAGCAAGCTACAGTGCTGGACAACCTATGCCAAAGAACTAGCAAAACAGGAACACAACCCCACCGATTAGCAGAGAGGCTGCCTAAAATCATAATAAGGCCACAGACACCCCAAAACACACCACCAGACATGAACCTGCCCACTAGAGAGACAAGATCCAGCCTCATCCACCAGAACACAGGCACTAGTCCCCTCCACCAGGAAGCCTACACAACCCACTGAACCAACCTTAGCCACTGGAGACAGACATCAAAAACAACGGGAACTATGAACCTGCAGCCTGCAAAAAGGAGACCCCAAACACGGTAAGATAAGCAAAATGAGAAGACAGAAAAACACACAGCAGATAAAGGAGCAAGATAAAAATGCACCAGACCTAACAAATGAAGAGGAAATAGGCAGTCTACCTGAAAAAGAATTCAGAATAATGATAGTAAGGATGATCCAAAATCTTGGAAATAGAATGGACAAAATGCAAGAAACAGTTAACAAGGACCTAGAAGAAATAAAGATGAAACAAGCAACGATGACCAACACAGTAAATGAAATTAAAAGTACTCTAGATGGGATCAATAGCAGAATAACTGAGGCAGAAGAATGGATAAGTGACCTGGAAGATAAAATAGTGGAAATAACTACTGCAGAGCAGAATAAAGAAAAAAAGAATGAAAAGAACTGAGGAGAGTCTCAGAGACCTCTGGGACAACATTAAACGCACCAACATTTGAATTATAGGGGTTCCAGAAGAAGAAGAGAAAAAGAAAGGGACTGAGAAAATATTTGAAGAGATTATAGTTGAAAACTTCCCTCATATGGGAAAGGAAATAGTTAATCAAGTCCAGGATGCACAGAGAGTCCCATACAGGATAAATCCAAGGAGAAATATGCCAAGACACATATTAATCAAACTGTCAAAAATTAAATACAAAGAAAGCATATTAAAAGCAACAAGGGAAAAACAACAAATAACACACAAGGGAATCCCCATAAGGTTAACAGCTGATCTCTCAGCAGAAACACTACAAGCCAGAAGGGAGTGGCAGGACATACTGAAAGTGATGAAGGAGAAAAACCTGCAACCAAGACTACTCTACCCACAAGGATCTCATTCAGATTTGATGGAGAAATTAAAACCTTTACAGACAAGCAAAAGCTGAGAGAGTTCAGCACCACCAAACCAGCTTTACAACAAATGCTAAAGGAATTTCTCTAGACAAGAAACACAAGAGAAGGAAAAGACCTATAATAACGAACCCAAAACAATTTAGAAAATAGGAACATACATATCGATAATTACCTTAAATGTAAATGGACTAAATGCTCCCACCAAAAGACACAGATTGGTTGAATGGATACAAAAACAAGACCCTTATATATGCTGTCTACAAGAGACCCACTTCAGACCTAGAGACACATACAGACTGAAAGTAAGGGGATGGAAAAAGATATTCCATGCAAATGTAAACCAAAAGAAACCTGGAGTAGCAATTCTCATATCAGAGAAAATAGATATTAAAATAAAAACTATTAGAAGAGACAAAGAGGGACAACTACATAACGATCAAGGGATTGATCCAAGAAGAATATATAACAATTGTAAATATTTATGCACCCAACATAGGAGCACCTCAATACATAAGGCAAGTACTAACAGCTATAAAAGGGGAAATCGACAGTAACACATTCATAGTAGGGGACTTAAACACCCCACTTTCACCCATGGACAGATCATGCAAAGTGAAAATAAATAAGGAAACACAAGCTTTAAATGATACATTAAACAAATGGACTTAATTGATATTTATAGGACATTCCATCCAAAAACAACAGAATACACATTTTTCTCAAGTGCTCATGGAACATTCTCCCGGATCAATCATATCTTGGGTCACAAATCAAGCCTTGGTAAATTTAAGAAAATCGAAATTTTATCAAGTATCTTTTCCGACAACAGTGCCATGAGACTAGATATCAACTACAGGAAAAGATCTGTAAAAAATACAAACACATGGAGGCTAAACAATACACTACTTAATAATGAAGTGATCACTGAAGAAATCAAAGAGGAAATAAAATAATACCTAGAATCAAATGACAGTGGAGACACAATGACCCAAAACCTATGGGATGCAGCAAAAGCTGTTCTAAGGGGGAAGTTTATAGCAATACAAGCCCACCTTAAGAAGCAGGAAACATCTCGAATAAACAACGTAACCTTGCACCTCAAGCAATTAGAGAAAGAAGAACAAAAAAACCCCAAAGCTAGCAGAAGGAAAGAAATCATAAAAATCAGATCAGAAATAAATGATAAAGAAATGAAGGAAACAATAGCAAAGATCAATAAAACTAAAAGCTGGTTCTTTGAGAAGATAAACAAAATAGATAAACCACTAGCCAGACTCATCAAGAAAAAAAGGGAGAAGACTCAAATCAATAGAATTAGAAATGAAAAAGGAGAAGTAACGACTGACACTGCAGAAATAAAAAAGATCATGAGAGATTACTACAAGCAACTCTATGCCAATAAAAAGGACAATCTGGAAGAAATGGACAAATTCTTAGAAATGCACAATGTGCCAAGACTGAATCAGGAAGAAATAGAAAATATGAACAGACCAATCACAAGCACTGAAATTGAAACTGTGATTTAAAATCTTCCAACAAACAAAAGCCCAGGACCAGATGGCTTCACAGGCGAATTCTATCAAATATTTAGAGAAGAGCTAACACCTACCCTTCTCAAACTCTTCCAAAATATAGCAGAGGGAGGAACACTCCCAAATTCCTTCTACAAGGTCACCATCACCTTGATACCAAAACCAGACAAGGAAGTCACAAAGAAAGAAAACTACAGGCCAATATCACTGATGAACATAGATGCAAAAATCCTCAACAAAATACTAGCAAACAGAATCCAACAGCACATTAAAAGGATCATACACCATGATCAAGTGAGGTTTATTCCAGGAATGCAAGGATTCTTCAATATATGCAAATCTATCAATGTGATACACCGTATTAAAAAATTGAAGGAGAAAAACCATATGATCATCTCAATAGATGCAGAGAAAGCTTTTGACAAAATTCAACACCCATTTATGATAAAACCCTGCAGAAAGTAGGCATAGAGGGAACTTTCCTCAACATAATAAAGACCATATATGACAAACCCACAACCAACATCATCCTCAATGGTGAAAAACTGAAAGCATTTCCACTAAGATCAAGAACAAGACAAGGTTGCCCACTCTCACCACTCTTATTCAACATAGTTTTGGAAGTTTTAGCCACAGCAATCAGAGAAGAAAAGGAAATAAAAGGAATCCAAGTTGGAAAAGAAGAAGTAAACCTGTCACTGTTTGCAGATGACATGATACTATACATAGAGAATCCTAAAGATGCTACCAGAAAACTACTAGAGCTAATCAATGAATTTGGTAAAGTAGCAGGATACAAAATGAATGCACAGAAACCTCTGGCATTCCTATATACTAATGATGAAAAATCTGAAAATGAAATCAAGAAAACACTCCCATTTACCATTGCAACAAAAAGAACTAAATATTTAGGAATAGACCTACCTAAGGAGACAAAAGACGTGTATGCAGAAAATTATAAGACACTGATGAAAGAAATTAAAGATGAGACAAACAGATGGACAGATATACCATGTTCTTGGATTGGAAAAATCAACATTGTGAAAATGACTCTACTACCCAAAGCAATCTATAGACTCAATGCAATCCCTATCAAACTACCACTGGCATTTTTCACAGAACTAGAACAAAAAATTTCACAATTTGTATGGAAACACAAAAGACCACGAATAGCCAAAGCAATCTTGAGAACAAAAAAAGGAGCTGGAG
Source organism: Globicephala melas (assembly GCF_963455315.2). Taxonomy (NCBI): domain Eukaryota; kingdom Metazoa; phylum Chordata; class Mammalia; order Artiodactyla; family Delphinidae; genus Globicephala; species Globicephala melas. The sequence continues at coordinate 37,069,225 of NC_083317.1, forward strand.
GAATCAGGCTCCCTGACTTCAGACTATACTACAAAACTACAGTAATCAAGACAGTATGGTACTGGCACAAAAACAGAAAGATAGATCAGTGGAACAGGATAGAAAGCCCAGAGATAAACCCACGCAATATGGACACCTTATCTTTGATAATGGTGGCAGGAATGTACAGTGGAGAAAGGACAGCCTCTTTAATAAGTGGTGCTTGGAAAACTGGACAGATACATGTAAAAGTATGAGATTAGATCACTCCCTAACTCCATACACAAAAATAAACTCAAAATGGATTAAAGACCTAAATGTAATGCCAGAAACTCTCAAACTCTTAGAGGAAAACATAGGCAGAACACTATGACATAAATCACAGCAAGATCCTTTCTGACCCACCTCCTAGAGTAATGGAAATAAAAACAAAAATAAACAAATGGGACCTAATGAAACTTCAAAGCTTTTGTACAGCAAAGGAAACCATAAACAAGACCAAAAGACAACCCTCTGAATGGGAGAAAATATTTGCAAATGAAGCAACTGACAAAGGATTAATCTCCAAAATTTACAAGCAGCTCATGCAGCTCAATAACAAAAAAACAAACAATCCAATCGAAAAATGGGCAGAAGACCTAAATAGACATTTCTCTAAAGAAGATATACAGACTGCCAACAAACACATGAAAGAATGCTCAACATCATTAATCATTAGAGAAATGCAAATCAAAACTACAATGAGATATCATCTCACACCAGTCAGAATGGCCATCATCAAAAAATCTAGAAACAATAAATGCTGGAGAGGGTGTGGAGAAAAGGGAACACTCTTGCACTGCTGGTGGGAATGTGAATTGGTTCAGCCACTATGGAGAACGGCATGGAGGTTCCTAAAAAAACTACAAATAGAACTACCATATGACCCAGCAATCCCACTACTGGGCATATACCCTGAGAAAACCAAAATTCAAAAAGAGTTATGTACCAAAATGTTCATTGCAGCTCTATTTACAATAGCCAGGACATGGAAACAACCTAAGTGCCCATCATCAGATGAATGGATAAAGAAGATGTGGCACATAATACAATGGAATATTACTCAGCCATAAAAAGAAACGAAATTGAGCTCTTTGTAATGAGGTGGATAGACCTAGAGTCTGTCATACAGAGTGAAGTACGTCAGAAAGAAAAGGACAAATACCATATGCTAACACATATATATGGAATTTAAGAAGAAAAAAAATGTTATGAAGAACCTAGGGGTAAGACAGGAATAAAGACACAGACCTACTGGAGAATGGACTTGAGGATATGGGAAGGGGGGAGGGTGAGCTGTGACAGGGCGAGGGAGAGTCATGGACATATACACACTACCAAACATAAGGTAGATAGCTAGTGGGAAGCAGCCTCATGGCACAGGGATATAGGTTCAGTGCTTTGTGACCGCCTGGAGGGGTGGGATAGGGAGGATGGGAGGGAGGGAGATGCAAGAGGGAAGAGATATGGGAACATATGTATATGTATAACTGATTCACTTTGTTATAAAGCAGAAACTAACACACCATTGTAAAGCAATTATAACCCAATAAAGATGTTAAAAAAAAAGTAGATGAGATTGATAATGTCATAATTTGTGCAAATTTTTAATGATACTGTTTTGTCATTGAGAATTAATTCACATTAAATAATTCTATGAAACGAGTTTAATGAAATAAATAGCTGGTTAATTTCTATTTAAAAAAGTAGGCTTAGTGATTATGATTCATACATTTATTTTTCCTACAAACTTTCTGGTGTACACTTACAACAAAGACCAATCCAAATCTAGTTCTCAGCAGATTTCCTAGCTTGCATTCAGTTCTTTAATTTAGTTGCAACTTCTAAAATCAAGGGAAAAAAAGAGATTTTTGACTTCAAAAGCAAAGCTCAGAATTTGGTTCAGGACAGTGGAGTAGAAGGATGTGTACTCACTCCCTCTTGCGAGAGTACTGGAATCACAACTAACTGTTGAACAATCATCTACAGGAAGACACTGGAATTCACCAAAAAAGATATTCCACATCCAAAGAAAAAGGAGAAGTCACAATGAGACCATTAGGAGGGGCACAAGTAAAAAAAAAATTAAATTAAGGAATAAATTCTACTCCAGATCAGCATGAGGTGAAACTAAAAACCCATATGACCATTTTGCAGGAATCATGTATTATTACTACCAAATGAATATTTGGGTCATATAAAGAGCAACATATACAACAGTGTAGAAGACAGTATGTGGCCACATGAGTCAAATTGAGTTCTCCATTGTTTATATTTGAGCTTTGCTTTATATATATATTTTTTCCACCTAATTTTATTTTTATTTTATTAATTTACAATTTTTATACAGCAGGTTCCTATTAGTTATCTATTTTATACATATAAGTGTATATATGTCAATCCCAATCTCCCAATTCATCCCACCACCACCACTACAACCCCCCACCCCCCACTTTCCCCCCTTGCTGTCCATATATTTGTTCCCTACATGTGTCTCTATTTCTGCCTTGCAAACCGGTTCATCTGTACCATCTTTCTAGATTCCACATATATGTGTTAATATATGATATTTGTTTTTCTCTTTCTGACTTAGTTTACTCTGTATGACAGCCACTAGGTCCATCAACATCTCTACAAATGACCTAATTTTGTTCCTTTTTATGGCTGAGTAATATTCCATTGTATATATGTACCACATCTTCTTTATCCATTCATCTGTCAATGGGCATTTAGGTTGCTTCCATGACCTGGCTATTGTAAATAGTGCTGCAATGAGCATTGGGGTGCATGTGTATTTTTGAATTATGGGTTTCTCTGGGTATATGTCCAGTAGTGGGATTGCTGGGTGATATGGTAATTCTATTTTTAGTTTTTTTTTTTTTTTTTTTTTTTTTTTGCGGTACACGGGCCTCTCACTATTGTGGCCTCTCCTGCTGCGGAGTGCAGGCTCCGGTTGCGCAGGCTCAGTGGCCATGGCTAACGGGCCCAGCCGCTCCGTGGCATGTGGGATCTTCCCGGACTGGGGCACAAACCTGTGTCCCTTGCATCGGCAGACGGACTCTCAACCACTGCACCACCAGGGAAGTCCTATTTTTCGTTTTTTAAGGAACCTTAATACTGTTCTCCAGAGTGGCTGTATCAATTTGCATTCCCACCAACAGTGTAAGAGAGTTGCCTTTTCTCCACACCCTCTCCAGCATTTGCTGTTTGTAGATTTTCTGAAGATGCCACTTCCAACAAGTGTGAGGTGATACCTCATTGTAGTTTTGATTTGCATTTCTCTAATAATTTGTAATGTTGAACACCTTTTCATGTGCCTCTTGGCCATCTGTATGTCTTCTTTGGAGAGATGTCTACTTAGGTCTTCTGCCTACTTTTTGATTGGGTTGTTTGTTTTTTTTTAATATTGAGCTGCATGAGCTGTTCATATATTTTGGAGACTAATCCCTTGTCCATTGATTTGTTTGCAAATATTTTCTCCCATTCTGAGGGTTGCCTTTTCATCTTTTTTATAGTTTCCTTCACTGTGCAAAAGCATTTAAGTTTCATTAGGTTCCATTTGTTTATTTTTGTTTTTATTTTCATTACTCTGGGGGGGGGTCAAAAAAGATCTTGCTGTAATTTATGTCAAAGAGTGTTCTTCCTATGTTTTCCTCTTAGAGTTTTATAGTGTCTGGTCTTATATTTAATCTTTAATCCATTTTGATTTTATTTTTGTGTATGGTGTCAGAGAGTTTTTTTAATTTCATTCTTTTACATGTAGCTGTCCAGTTTCCCCAGCACCACTTATTGAAGATACTGTCTTTTCTCCATTGTATATCCTTGCTTCCTTTGTCATAGATTAGTTGACCATAAGTGCATGGGTTTATCTCTGAGCTTTCTGTCCTGATCCATTGATCTATATTTCTGTTTTTATGCCAGTGCCATATTGTCTTGATTACTGCATCTTTGTAATATAGTCTGAAGCCAGGGAGTCTGATTCCTCTAGCTCCATTTTATTCCCTCAAGATTTCTTCGGCTGTTCAGGGCCTTTAGTGTCTCCATACAAATTTTAATATTTTTTTTCCTTCTAGATCTGTAAGAAATGCCATTGGTAATTTGATAGGGATTGCATTGAATCTGTAGATTGCTTTGGGTAATATAGTCATTTTCACAATATTGATTCTTGCAGTTCAAGAACATGGTATATCTCTCCATCTGTTTGTGTCATTTTTGATTTCTTTCAACAGTGTCTTATAGTTTTCTGGGTACAGGTCTTTTACCTCCTTAGGTAGGCTTATTCCTAGGTATTTTATTCTTTTTGTTGCAATGGTGAATGGGATTGTTTCCTTAATTTCTCTTTCTGATCTTCCATTGTTAGTGTATAGGAATGCCAGAGATTTCTGTGCATTAATTTTGTATCCTGCAACTTTACCAAATTCATTGATTAGCTCTAGTAGTTTTCTGGTGGAATCTTTAGGATTCTCTATGTATAATATCATGTCATCTGCAAACAGTGACAGTTTTTACTTCTTCTTTTCCAAGTTGTATTCCTTTTATTTCTTTTTCTTCTCTGACTGCAGTGGCACGGACTTCCAAATCTATGTTGAATAATACTGATGAGAGTGGACATCTTTGTCTTGTTCCTGATCTTAGAGGAAATGCTTTCAGTTTATCACCATTGAGAACGATGTTTGCTGTGGGTTTGCCATATATGGCCTTTACTATGTTGAGGTAGGTCCCTCTATGCCTACTTTCTGGAGAGTTTTTATCATAAATGGGTGTTGAATTTTTTCAAAAGCTTTTTCTGCATCTGTTGTGATGATCATAAGGTTTTTATTGTTCAACTTGTTAATATGGTGTATCACATTGATTGATTTGTGTATATTGAAGAATCCTTGGATCCCTCGGATATATTCCACTTGATCATGGTGTGTGATAATTTTAATGTGTTGTTGGATTCTGTTTGCTAGTATTTTGTTGAGGATTTTTGCCTCTATATTCATCAGTGATATTGGTGTGCAGTATCTTTGTCTGGTTTTGGTATCAGGGTGATGGTGGCCTCATAGAATGAGTTTGGGAGTATTCCTTCCTCTGCAATTTTTTGGAAGAGTTTGAGAACGATGGTTGTTATCTCCTCTCCAAATGTTTGATAAAATTCACCCATGAAGACATTTGGTCCCGGACTTTTGTTTGTTGGAAGAGATTTTTGTTTGTTTTTCTGCGGTATGCAGGCCTCTCACTGTTGTGGCCTCTCCCGTTGCGGAGCACAGGCTCTGGACATGCAGGCTCAGTGGCCGTGGCTCACGGACCTAGCCGCTCCGCAGCATGTGGGATCTTCCCGCACCGGGGCATGAACCCGTGTCCCGTGCATTGGCAGGCAGACTCTCAACCACTGCGCCACCAGGGAAGCCCTGTTGGAAGAGTTTTAATCACAGTTTCAGTTTCATTACTTGTGATTATTCTGTTGATATTTTTTATTTTATCCTGGTTCAGACTAAGAGGGTTATACTTTCTAAGAATTGGCCAATTTTTTTCCAGGTTGTCCATTTTATTGGCATAGAGTCACTTGTAGTAGTCTCATGATGCTTTCTATTTCTGCAGTGTCCATTGTAACTTCTCATTTTTCATTTCTAATTTTATTGATTTGAGTCCTCTCCCACTTTTTCTTGAGGAGTCTGCCTAAAGGTTCATCAATTTTCTTTATCTTCTCAAAAAAACAGCTTTTAGTTTTATTGATCATTGCTCTTGTTTTCTTTGATTTTATTTCATTTATTTCTGGTCTGATATTTAGGATTTCTTTCCTTCTACTAACTTTGGGCTTTGTTTGTTCTTCTTTCTCTAGTTCCTTTAGGTGTAAGGTTAGATTGTTTATTTGAGATTTTTCTTGTTTCTTGAGGTAGGATTGTATTGCTATAAACTTCCCTCTTAGAACTGCTTCTGCTGCATCCCATAGGTTTTGGATCATAGTGTTTTTGCTGTCATTTGACTCTACGTATTTTTTTATTGCTACTTTGATTTCTTCAGTTATCTCTTTTTATTTAGTAACGTACTGTTTAGCCTCCATGTGTTTGTGTTTTTTTACGTTTTTTTCCCCTGTAATTCATTTCTAATCTCATAGTGTTGTGGTCCAAAAAGATGCTTGATATGATTTCAATTTTGTTAAATTTACCGAGGTTTGATGTGTGACCCAAGATGTGATCTATCCTGGAGAATGTTCCATGTGCAATTGAGAAGAAAGTGTAATCTGCTGTTTTCGGATGGAAATTCCTATAAATATCAATTAAATCTATTTGCTCTATTGTGTCATTTAAATCTTGTGTTTCCTTATGAATTTTCTGTCTGGATGATCTGTTCATTGGTGTAAGTGAAGTGTTAAAGTGCCCATTATTATTGTGTTACTGTTAATTTCCTCTTTTATAACTGTTAGCATTTTCCTTATGTATTGAGGTGCTCCTATGTTGGGTGCATATATATTTATAATTGTTATATCTTCTTCTTGGATTGATCCCTTGATCATTATTTAGTGTCCTTCCTTGTCTCTTGTAACATTCTTTGTTTTAAAGTCTATTTTATCTGATATGAGTGTTGCTACTCTGGCTTTCTTTTGATTACCATTTGCATGGAATATCTTTTTCCTTCCCCTCATTTTCAGTCTGTGTGTGTCCCTAGGTCTGAAGTAGGCCTCTTGTAGACAGCATATATATATAGGTCTTGTTTTGTATCCATTCAGTGATACTGTGTCTTTTGGTTAGAGCATTTAATCCATTCACATTTAAGGTAATTATTGATATATATGTTACTATTACAATTTTCTTAATTGTTTTGGGTTTTTGTAGGTGCTTTTTTTCTCTTGTGTTTCCCACTTAGAGAAGTTCCTTTAGCATTTGTTGTAGAGCTGGTTTGGTGCTGCTGTATTCTCTTAGCTTTTGCTTGTCTGTAAAGCTTTTGCTTTCTATTTTGAATCTGAATGAGATCCTTGCTGGGTAGAATAATCTTAGTTGTAGGTTCTTCCCTTTCATCTCTTTAAATATATCATGCGAGGCTTCCCTGGTGGCCCAGTGGTTGAGAGTCTGCCTGCCGTTGCAGGGGACATGGGTTCATGCCCCCGTCTGGGAAGATCCCACATGTCACGGAGTGGCTGGGCCCGTGATCCATGGCTGCTGCACCTGCATGTCTGGAGCCTGTGCTCCACAACGGGTGAGGCCACAACAGTGAGAGGCCCGCATACCGCAAAAAATATATATATATATATAATTTAAATATAATAATAAATAAATATAAATATATATATATCATGCCACTCCCTTTTGGCCTGTAGAGCTTCTGCTGAGAAATCAGCTGTTAACCTTATGGGAGTTCCCTTGTATATTATTTGTTGTTTTTCCCCTGTTGCTTTTAATAATTTTTCTTTGTCTTTAATTTTTTTCAATTTGATTACTATGTGTCTCGGCATGTTTCTCCTTGGATTTATTCTGCCTGGGACTCTCTGCACTTTCTGGACTTGTGTGTCTATTTCCTTTCCCATGTTAGGGAAGTTTTCAACTATAATCCCTTCAACTATTTTCTTGGGTCCTGTCTCTCTCTCTTCTCCTTCTGGGACCCCAATAATATGAATGTTGGTGCATTTAATGTTGTCCCAGAGATCGCTTAGGCTGTCTTCATTTCTTTCATTCTTCTTTCTTTATTGTGTTCCACAGCAGTGAATTCCACCATTCAGTCTTTCAGGTCATTTATCCATTCTTCTGTGTCAATTATTCTGCTATTGATTCCTTCTCATGTATTTTTCATTTCAGTTATTGTAGTGTTCATCTCTGTTTGTTGTTTAATTCTTTTAGGTCTTTTTTCTTTAATTCTTCTAGGTCTTTGTTAAACATTTCTTGCATCTTCTTGATATTTGCCTCTATTCTTTTTCTGAGGTCCTGGATCATCTTCACTATCATTATTCTGAATTCTTTTTCTGAAAGGTTGCTTATCTCCACTTCATTTAGTTGTTTTTCTGGGGTTTTATCTTGTTCCTTCATTTGGTATATAGTCCTATGCCTTTTCATTTTGTCTATCTTTCTGTGAATGTGTTTTTTGTTCCACATGTTGCAGGATCGTAGTTCTTCTTGCCTCTGCTGTTTGCCCTCTGGTGGATGAGGCTATCCAAGAGGCTTGTGCAAGCTTCCTGATGGGAGGGACTTTTGATGGGTAGAGCTGGCTGTTGCTCTGGTTGGCAGAGCCCAGTAAAACTTTAATCTGCTTGTCTGCTGATGGGTGGGGCTGAGTTCCCTCCCCCTTGCTTGTTTGGACTGAGCCGACCCAGCACTGGAGACTACAGGCTCTGTGTGGGGCTAATGGTGGACTTCCGGAGGGCTCACACCAAGGAGTACTTCTTAGAACTTCTGCTGCCAGTGTCCTTGTCCCTGTGGTGAGCCACACTCATCCCCCACCTCTGCAGGAGACCCTCCAACACTAGCAGCTAAGTCTGGTTCAGTCTCCTATGGGGTCACTGCTCCTTCCCCCTGGGTCCTGTTGTGCACACTGCTTTGTGTGTGGCCTCCAAGAGTGGAGTCTTTGTTTCCCCCAGTCCTGTCGAAGTTCAGCAATCAAATCCTGCTAACCTTCAAAGTCTGATTCTCTGGTAATTTCTCTTCCTGTTGCCAGACCCCCAGGTTAGGAAGCCTGACATGGGGCTGAGAACCATCACGCCAGTTGGTGGAATTCTGTGGTAACATTGTTCTCCATTTTGTGAGTCACCCACGCAGTGGTTATGGGATTTGAGTTTATTGTGATTGTGCCCCTCCTAATGTCTCATTGCAGCTTCTCCTTTGTCTTTGGATGTGGAGTATGTTGTTTGGTGAGTTCCACTGTCATCCTGTCGATGTTCAGGAATTAGTTGTGATTCTGGTGCTCTCACAAGAGAGAGTGACAACAGTGACACTTCTGAAAGATCTGCCCTCCTCAACATCTGAATCTGTTGACACACTTTAAGTGTCAAAACTCAGGGCAGTATGTGTTAAGTTAGTACTGATCTTCAGCTACTACAGAAAGCATCTATTCCTTAATTTAAATCATACGTTTTCCTTCAGAATTTTACAACCATGATGCATTAAAACAGAGTAACATGTATTGCCTCTGGTGTAATCATTCATTTGTGGTTTTTAATTTTAAAACCAGGGGTCAGGGCTTCCCTGGTCGTGCAGTGGTTGAGAGTCCACCTGCCGATGCAGGGGACACGGGTTCGTGCCCCGGTCTGGGAAGATCCCACATGCCATGGAGCGGCTGGACCTGTGAGCCATGGCCGCTGAGTCTGCGCATCTGGAGCCTGTGCTCCGCAACGGGAGAGGCCACAGTAGTGAGAGGACCGCATACACCAAAAAAAAAGAAAAAAAAACAGTGGTCAACTCTTTTTTAAAATAATTTTTATTACCAATTTCTGATAAAATTAAACAATCTAATACATTTTCCTGCTATAAAGAGTGTTCTTTTCAACCTTTCAGTTCATACAAGAGAAAAAAAGGCTATATATATCATTACTTTTTAAACTGTTTATATATGTTTCAATTATTTCAAAAATTTCTTGAAGTAATATGATTGCTTAGTTCAGCACCTTTCTCCTTGTTCTCCTAGAAAATACAAAAAAGTGACAAAGAGAACAAGAAAAACAACAACCCCCCCAAAAATAAAACCCTCTGAGAAATGAATTTCAAATAAAAACAACAAGAAGACATAAAAAAAAAAAAAAAAAGACCCTCAGATTCCAATATAAGCATAAGGGTTACCCAAAACAATGAGATCTGACACAAGTCTTGAGGAAAGAAGTAAAATTAAGAACCAGGGAGAGGAGTGTGAGAGCCCAGCTGAATCATATCTTACAAAGTACCAGGAAATAAATACTTTCTGAAGGTGAAGACTTCACCCCCACAGTGCAAAACAGGTCTGGCATTGCAATAATGAATGCAAAAACTGACATGGGCAGGGCTGGTGCCAGAAGCACTTTTGCATCATATTTCTTACAAAAAAATGAAAATCAGGGGCTTTCCCAAAGAATCATACAGCGAATGTAACTCTACTTGTGGTTGCAAAGAAGTAGCAAGCAAGGCCACCATGCTCTCCACTCATAGGTACAAACATAGATACATCTTGAATATTACAAGTTTCTGAAAATTCTCTTTATTTAATTATGTAGAAGAAAAAAAGGGTAATGTGGATAGAATCAACAAAAGTATTGTGAAAAAACTATGTGAATGTGAGCTAGCATCATATCTTACCATCAGATGAAGAGCATTTACTAGAAAGCTGTTGCCAAGAAGAAAGTGAAAATAATCAAATATTTACAATTAAGTAAACAATCAACAAAACAAAACTCAATGAAGCCCTCATTCATGTAACAAAAGACCATAATTCAGAAACATCAAATTCACAGAAGAGAGGGTTATAATAAGAATAGAGAAGAAGATGAAATATATGAAGCACTCAATGAAGGAGGAAAGGGAAAATCATTAACATAAAGATTGAACTGGATGGAGCACAGGACAGAAAAAATAATACAGGAAACATAGGAAAAGCTGTAACTGTAAGCATTCACATAAATCAAAAGTAAAGACCAAAAACAAAACAAGAAACTATCCAACTCAAAGAGGTTAAAAATATATACATAATAATTTAAGCAAATAAATGAAAAAAATAACTGTAAAAAGAATAACTACAAATATACATTATAGAAAATATTAAAAAACTTGTGTACAAACAAAAGCTGATCCATTGAAAAGATGTATTACAAATTATATACAAATTATATAATATACAATATATAATAATACAAATTATAATATATATAATGTATATAATATATAATATATACTACATATAATATATATACTATATACTATATACTATATATATTATATATATACTATATATACTATATACTATATACTATATATACTATATATACTATATATATTATATATATATACTATATATACTATATACTATATATATACTATATATACTATATAGTATACTATACTATATATATACTATATAGTATATATAGTATATATATAGTATATATAGTAGTATATATATATAGTAGTATATATACTACTATATATACTATATACTATATATACTATATATATACTATATATACTATATATACTATATATATGTATATATATAATATATATAATATATATACATATAATATATAATAATATATAATATATATAATATATACATATAATATGTATATAATATATACATATAATATATAATATATAATACAAATAATACAAATTATATAATATACAATATATAATAATAATGGGATCATCCACTAGTCACCTTAATGAAGAAAAATGTGGAGCAAGCTCAAAACCACAAATGATTTGGGGGAAAAAATCACAAATGAGAAAACTCTAAAAATCTTTTTTTCTCAACTATTCAAATATACTTCTTCCTGAATATCTAGGGCAATCGTTTATCAAAATACACCACATAAGAGAAGAAGAGATAAACACACCAATTTTTGTAGCAGAATTGAAGAATGTTGTCAAAGAACATACATTCCCCCCAAATCATCAGGCCCAGGCAGATTCCCAGAACAATACTATATATCTTTTTCACTTACAGAATTGTAATGCTATTTAAACTACTAAGAACATATAAAAAGGAAAAAAAAAATGCCAAATGATTTGTAAGAAGAAAAATTCATAAATCATTGCTTTTATACCACACAAGATTACACACACAAAAATACTATACATCAAATCACTAAGGAATAGATTTTTAAATATTCTTGGACTTCCCTGGCAGTCCAGTGGTTAAGAATCTGTGCTTCCACCGCAGGGGGCTCGGGTTCTATCCCTGGTCAGGGAACTAAGTTCCAGCATGCCGTGTGCGATGTGGCCAAAAATTAAAATAAAATAAAAATCTTAAATATAGCAAAGAAATTTAATAGCATACTAAAAATATAATTCATTGTGACAATAGTGGATTAGTCCTGGAATGAAAACATGGTTCAATACTAGAAAATCTATTAATATAATGTATTATTATGGGAGATGAATGGAGAGAAATTGTATAATCATTCCTGTAGAAGATATTATAACAAAAAGTATTGAACTGACAAACATGAACTACACAAATTATACCAAATTTTGTGACATTTCAAAGGTTACAAGCAATTGCTATGCCCAGGAGTTAAAACCATGTCCATTTTGGAGAAACCTGTGACCATCAGACAGTTCCATAAAATATCCCTTTTTTTCCCATGAGTTTGCCTTTTTGTTTCAGATTTAACAGGCAAGACTTTATTGAGTAATGTATGTGGAAATATCAACAGCACAAAATGAGCCACTTTGGTTTACAGAATTCTTTATTTTATATTCCATTAATTGCACAGCTTACATGATTTTCAAACCAACCATGATCTATAAATCCGTATATCCCAGGCTTATTTACAAGAAACAACCTGGATAAATATGTCCTACTAAAAACATTTTATTAAAAAAGTTTACCAGGAGGTCTGAACAGTGGTCATTAGCTGGTTTTTAAATGTATTTGACGGAGATAATTTATACCTCTCTCGTGTCCTAGTAGAGAGGGAGTGTATAGGCCTGCTAATAGCAATTTCCTACCCACATGCTAGAAAGGCATTTAACAACATTCACAAATATTTATAAATTGGAAGTATAGATATTATAAAAAATAAAGGTAAATAATCACTTTTCAAAAAATATAATTGTATCTTTGGGAAATAAAAGAGAAGCAACTGCAATATTTTAAATGAAATGTAAATAATTATTATATGAAAATATTGCTTTCATATATTTCAAAATATAGTGGATGAAAGTACATCTTTCATAGCAGCAACAAAAGATAATTTATTTAGAAATAAATTTAACAGTGTTTAAGATCTATATGAAGAAAACTTTAAAACACACATGTAGAAAACAAACACCCATCCCCAAACATACATATGCAAATCTTGAACAACAAATCCAGATCCATTCCATTCAATCAATTCAGGACAGAATATATCTTATTTTTTTCTCTAAAGCTCATTTAAAATTTTAAACACCAACAAAACACCAACAGATTTCTCTAGAATTGGACAATTTGACATGAATGTTCATATGCAAAAATAAACTAAACTTAAACTGTAGGAAATCTCTGAATAAGAAACTCAATGACAGAAGACAGTCTGTACTAAATGTGAAAACATTTTATCAAGCTCTAAATATTAAATCAGTGTGCAAACAGTACATGAATAATCTGATACATTAAAAATAAAACATAAAGCCAGAAATAGACCAAGTACAAATTATTTATTAAAAGTGGCATGTGAAATCAGTGGAGAAAAAAATGGAAAAATAAATATATCCTATTTGTAAACATGGGTAGCTCTTTGTAAAACAAACAAACAATTAAAAATGGATATATGTCACCTCATACTCATGGATAAATTACTAATGGATTAATGATATAAATTAAATTTTAACCATTAAAGTACTAGTAGAAAATATGTGAGACAGATCTTTTTTAAGCTTGGAGCATGGAAATGCCTTTCTTACTATGACTCAAAACACAGAAATCAAGACAAAAAAATTATATGTGACTAAAATTTATGAATAAAAAGATAAATAAACATGACCAAATGACAAATTGGAAAAATTATTGACTATATTATCCACAAACTTAGACAAAGTTATGTACTACATGTTCTGATATTAATTTTAGAAAAATGGATTAAAGTTACAAGGGCAGTTCAAAGATGTATTCAAAAAAAGTAAGTTCATATTGCTTTCAAAATTTTGAAAAGATGCCTATCCTCCTTCTTAATAAGAGGAATATAAATTAAAATAGTAACACAAAGATACCATTTTTACCCTTCAACTGAACAAAAATTCAAAAGTTTGGAATCAGTTGGTGAGGTGTGGGAAAATGGACAATCTCATATATAGCAGATCAGGTGTAAAGAGTTATGCTCCCTATTAAGACAATTTAGAAATACCCATCAAAATTTAAAACTACAAATATGTTTAACTCTGAAATTGTACTTACGGGAATTTTTCCTAGGGATACATAGGAACATGAAGGAGATATGGTACAAACAAATTTTATTCTTTGGAACCATTGTAATGGCAAAATATTAAATCAAGTTGAATATCAACTTTAAAAATATTATAGTACTTCCATTCAACAATTATTTTTGTTGTTTGAGAATGTTCTCAGTGCATTAATGAGATATCTCAAATATACAAAAATATATTTTGTGCAAAAAGGTAGGAGGATACTTTATTCATATTTATTTACATAAACATAAATAAACTCCTGAGGAACATTAAAAAATAACAGCTGAGAAAGGCTACCTATGGAGGGGTTATTGAGTTGGTACTGAGAGAATGTGTGACTAAGAAGACAGGAAAAGTTTCTCATTCTATATTTTATATAAAATGTATGCTGGTGTTTCCTAATTCATAATTCCATTATTTCTGTATCTATTAGCCAGCATTCTTCTGCAAGAAAGTTATTTTGCCATTATTATTATTACTTTTATATGTATTTTTATGGACTCTTGTTTTTCAAAATATATTATTATGTGTTACTTTATATAATATGTGAAATATATGAATGTGTTTCTTAGATTTATAAAGAAATCAAAATTAAGAGAGACTGAAATAAAGAAGAAAATTAATTAAATTAAATTAATATAATTAAACTTAAATTTCCTATTTTCTAAATCTAACAAATAAACATAAGAAGGATATATTTTATTTAACAGAAATTAAGATACATTTCAAAGTAATTATCAAGCACCTTCCATGTGATCTTGAAAAATGCATTCTCTAATGACATTTGGAATGATTTTGTTTTGCACCTTAGTGTTTTTCTGACAACTTAATAAATGAAAAGTTTTATTAGTATATAAAGCTACACATGCTCAAATATCATATTTCAAATATATATGTTAAAAATGAGGAAGTGATTATGGTGAGGCAAGTAACTTTTTTGTTTTAATGGGTATATACCTAGAAAATGTAACTTGCATTTTTACCAACTATGAAAATGGATTTGATATTAATTAATATTTTAGTTACCACACAAGTATTTTCAAGAAATAACATTCAGAAATTTAAATGTCATAGCTTCCATTTATTTGGTTTATATTAAATGCATCAGTATGAAATTTTACAGTAAAAACACAGGTAGTAAAAACCTAAGAGAGACCACAGTGTTCCCCAGCTAGCACTGTGTTCTTCTCGGTGGTCTTCACAATTTTCTTATCTCAGTGTATGTCATTGGTTTTACTTTTCTTTCTATTTTTCTTTTCCTTATTTTGATTTTCTTTTGCATTTAAAAAATGTTTCCACATTTTTATCTGAAAAAATTCAAACCTTTAAGGCAGTTGAAAAAAAAAATCCTTCAACTAGATTCACAAATATCTGAGTGTAATTTTACACTCAGAGCATGTCACAATTTGAGCTCACTATGTTTCAAGTGCTCAACAGACACATGTAGCTAGTGGCTACCAAATCAAACAGCATAGTTCTAGAGTTATGCTATGATGGTCCAGACAAAGAATAGCAAAATGAATGTGTTGATAATTTTCTGCAAACAGTTTCACTTGGGCTACAATGCAGCCTTGTCTTTGACCCTAGTGGTCTAAAATATCTCATGAAATGATGGCCCTCACCATTCCTACCAAAATTATTAAAAATTACATAAATAAATGTATTAATCTATGAGTCATCTGAAACCAGAGAAGGTCAATTGAGTCCAGAGAGGCAGACAGAAATTATATGCCCTGATTTGTCCACTGTCCACATCTTCACATATGTAACATTTTTCTCCTAAAGTAACCCAGAGCATCCAAATTTATCATTTACTTTCTTGGTGCCTATCTTTTTTTTAAGCAGCAAATATTCTCTTTACTTATGCATAACTAAAAATTCCATTAATGAGGTTGTTTTCTTAGTCTGAGTTCATAGAAAGTAGGAAAAACACTTATCTGCAGTAGTTTATTTGGGAATGTTAATCCAGGCAGCAGAGATATAAGGCAGAGGAAGAAAACAGAGATGGAGAGAAAATCCGTACAAAGAGGTGATACTGAGTTTGCATTCTTGTGGGCGAATGGTTTCCCACTTTCCAAAGTCTCATAAGCAGTTTTATAAAAAGTATTTCACAACTGTCCGCCCCTCCCCACCCCCCTCCTTCCCACCCCCTGGCCTGGAAGAAAAGAAGGAAGCATTTATCCGTTGGCCCTCATCGCCCATTCATCAAGGGTGTTAACACCTCTGCAGGAGTTAACTGCTCTTCCCTTTCTGGCTGTGAGTGAATACAAGTGTGTAAGGCAGAGTCCCTTGGCATCCCATTTTTATATCAGAGCAGTCCAAAAGGGAAAGTGGCCTGCTTGAAGTAAGGTACTGTCTAATTTTACTTGCAGTAAACTGGGCAAAGCTTGTATGAAACTGGTCAGCACTCAATTGGCTCGAGTAAATAGTAGGGCAAGAGGATTCTGAAATGGTATACAATTGTTTTTATTTTGTGTTGTTTTGTTTTTCCTGGAATAAGAAGTGTTTCCAAAGTGAATTCAAGTTGCAAGCTCTTACGAAAAAGGGACCTACTAGATTATCTGGAATACATTTTCTGAATTTTGAAATTCCTATAAATATATAAAGATTTTATTTCTATTTATTTATTTATTAACATCTTTATTGTAGTATAATTGCTTTAAAATTGTGTGTTAGTTTCTGCTTTTAGAGCATAATTTATTCAAATTTCACTCCACCCTCTACCAACCATTCTTCACATCTTTTGGAATCCCATCTATAGGAATAAATAAGTATTTGAAAGCTCCTTCATGCCAAGGACATGAAGCTGTGAAACCAGGGCAGCTAATGGTACCTGTCTCTTGGTACTTAGTGAAAAATAAAAGCACTTGGTTTTAGTTATAATACACAATTATGAACAATTTGTGCCTTAGCTACGTCAGAGGGCTTCAGGTATTCTCCAATATTCATTCCCATTTTTATTCTATTTTTAGCATTTTTGAGTAACTCATTAGTATTATTGTGTGGAATTCAAAGAACTTCAGGATCCTGAAATTCCAGAAATATGATGTAAAATTGTTTTGAAGTCTACCACAGTGATAACATCCTATTTTACTTATTGCTTTTTTTCTTTTCGAGCATGTTCGACTCTGGGCCTAGGACCCTGCTACTTTGTACTCTTGGTTAATAAGTTTAAATAATTATCAGAGATGGAAAAATGCTAAAATTATGCTTACGCTATAATATTTCTCATTTAAAAACTATATTCTTGCTTCAATGCATCTTTCGATTCAAATGCAAAACTTGAATAATTGAAACTAAAGGTATTTCAATAGTACCGCCCCCACCCTTCTGCCAACAGATCAACATTAAAACTTTTATTCTACTTCTGTTAAGTTCTATCCTGATTGAGGAGGCAGGTATTGCTCATCCAAGCACTGAGTTTTTGACATTTAAAGTAATTGGTGCAAATGAATGTGATTTTTTTTCAAATACTTCATATATATTATCTTTAAAACCCAAACTACTTACACAATGAAGAGGCTAAATCTTTTATGAATATCAGTGCAAAAATACAGTGGGAGTATTAGCAGGTAGAGAATGAAAATAAAATTGACTGAAAATTACCCACCTTGTAATTACTCAAAAAATACTAAGTGGCAGTTAAATTTTAGGTTAAGGTAACACTTTTGTGAATTTTTTCCCCTGCTTCAGCTATCTTATTTTATCTCAGCAATTAACCAAAAACAAATTTAAAAAGTGACAAGTTTCTAGCAGTATAACTGAACATTTGACTCAATGTGTATCTGTATGTGTGTGTGGTTTCAAGGTTAAACCTGGACAATCCACTGAAAAATGAGCTTTAGGAGAACAAAGTTAAAATCAATCAATCAGTAAGCAAACATTTTTAAAAAAGAGAGAACAAGGATGTTCATAAATACATAGAACTAATTGGGTTTTGAGGTTAGAGCTAGAAAAAACATGGACCTTAAAGTTCTATGTAAGCACATCCTTTTTTTTTGGTCTTATGTGCCACTATATTCATAGGCCTTAGAGCAATGCAATTGTGATAGCTACTATGCAAATATTTATTAAATAAATGAATTAATTATTTCCTCATCTTATCATTCTTTCATTATTTCACTGATTTACACACACACACAGAGAAGTGCTTTTATACAAAGATGATAAAATTCTCTAGAATCTTGTCAATAATCTCAAAATTTTGAGAACAGATGGGTATATACATAACTATTACAAATGTGGTAACAGAATTCTGTCCAAGAACCCATTCTCCAAGCTTCTTAAATGTAGTCAGGTGAGGTATTAGCAAAGAGGAAATGCTTGAAATGTGTTACCATATTGCAGTTAAAAGAAATTTATTCCATCAGGGCATTGGTAAAAACAGTAAGACAGCAGAATGGGGAGAGTTGGGAGGTTGTGGGGATATATAAAGAAATTTCAAGCACTTGATGGTTTGATGGTAGAGGAGAAACTCCTTAGAAAAAAATGTAGACCCCTGTATCAGGTTAATCAGTTCATCCATCTTCTGGCACTGACACTAACAGAAGTATCCTGTCATTGTAATATTATGAAAATGTCATGAACTTGGAGCAAATGGGTAATTCATAGAAATATTAGGATTTTTTTTTTTTTACTAACTATACTTTTCAACATATTCCACTAACCAAATTCACTGAATCCTGATAAAAGTGGTACTGAAATCCTATTGCTTATTTTCCAAAATAATAATCTTAAAAGATCCATTATTTATGTGCTGTACATGTGAGATTAAAATAATGTATAAGGAAACTACTATTATTGAGATAAATTTTATAAAACATAAGAAATCTTCAGAGGTGCCCCAGAGCTTTAAAAAAGCAATAAGTTTTAAATATATGCAGGAATATTATTTGAAACTTTCATTGTAAATTGCATTATCCAGTTAAATTCATAATGAACAGAGAGACAAGAATATAAACTTGGTTTATTTCTACACTTTTTTTTTTGCAGCTCACATTCCACACCATGTCATTTGCTTTATTATACCAATTTGGAAATTACCTCTTTTTAATAGAATTAATTCTGTTTGTCATAAGCAGCTTTGAAAAATCATATCTCTACTACTGCATTTTCTCTCATTTCTTTTTTTTTGCTAAATCTCTCATTATTTTAATTTAACGCTTTAATTGACTATTACCTTTTAGTCAAAGAGAAGCATAGAAGAGTCTTTTTTTTTTAAAAGCTGGATTTAGAATATAGAGTCTTAGAAATACTCCATGTTGGCCATCTATGTCTTGCTAAAGGGAAAACTGTTTTCTAACTAATATATGCATTAATATATAAATTAACAATTAAGACTTTAAAATTATATCCCAATTATATAAACGGTTAAGTATTTTCATTAGCCCGACAATCTTTTACATAATTTATAGCACATAGTTGTTAAATATATTGAAGAAAGCATGAGCTACCCATTTTACAGCTGATATCTGAGGTACATTCAGATTAAGTAACTTGCTCAAAGAAGTAACAATCCAAGGACATAGAAGTAGGATTGGAAGTCAGGCATTTGTGGTTCCAGAACCTAAATACTAACCACTATGCTCTGAAAATGCAAAATAGATTTTAAAAATAAAGGGAAATGAAAACATAATTTTATGAAAACTCATGTTTCCAGGAGTCTATTCTTTTTTATTCTGTACTACATACATATAAACTATTTTCATTTTTTGGTCATCTAATGCTTTATTAGAACCTTGGTACTATAATTCATATTTGCTTCAGATTCATAAACAAACAAATACTGACACACAAGTGGCCTGCTGCCTGATGAAGGGCAGAATGCCTTTTATGGATGTCAATGTTGAGTCTTCTGAGTCAAAGAATCAGTAGTCAGGGAAATCCACTGGGACCAGAAGATGGATTTGTGCTAAAGGCCAACATTTATAGCATAGAATGAACAGTCAGCAAGACAAACACAAATGCCAGGGGCTGGGAAAGACTAGGAGTCAGAATTTGAGTTATATGGGCAGTTATAAGAGTATGTGTTCCTTACTAAAGTGAAGGGAAGGAATATGTTTAACTAGAATAAAATACTACAAATTATTAGTATAAACTTAATGTCCTATTAAGACTTCCTGTTCATGTGTGAAAATAATTCCTCCATCAGTATTTTTCAATCAAAACCACCAATAGTCTTTATCACAATCCCTACCAGTAAATTTTTAGCCACTGTTGACCACCGATATATATATACTCTCTCATGGCTAGAAGTATTTAATCAGATACATGATACCAGTATTTCCCAGGATAACAAAGAAGTATTGATGAATCTCTACTGGGATTTTTCTATAAAACACACATTACTTTTTTCTATACCAAATATGTTTTTAAAACCATTATGGTAATACATGCATGTTCTGCTTATAGAAAGTTCAAATTTCAATTATATAATAACATGTGGAGAAGTCCAGTTTTAATTGATCTGCTATGTTTTAAGAAGCTGAATACTCATAGGAAGCACAATTAAGTCTATTATATATACACACACAAATATATATACACACAAAAAGCTATTTGTTTTGTTTTACTTTAAAAATATTCAATATGCATTCTAGTGTGTATACCTGAATATTCAAATTCACTTTGGAACAATTTTAAAATTGAATGTCAAATTAATATTTTAGGTTAAAGTTCTTCTTGATGAAATTAGTACAAAATAAAGCATCAATTGTAAAGCAGAACATTTAGTGGTTATAGCTAATAGATTATAGGTCAAGGTCATACCTCCAGGATTTTAATTTGTCAGTAGTCAGATATGAATGAGAGAAAACTACCATATTCTTTACTTTCAGGGAATTGATTTGCTGCTTTGCCTTGTTCATTTGTCACAGGTACTATGAGGTTGGTTGGTTGAAGTGAATTTCTGCAGATGTGTCTTACAAAGTGGGGCGTATATGAACACTTACTGGTACAGAAATTAGATTCACCTGACTTTCTGTATCTGTCAGTCAAAGAAAAAATGAAAACCATGCTACAAACAAATAAAATCTATTAATATATTGAATACGTTGAAAAAGATGATTATAAATGAAACAAAAATTTCTGGGAAACAGTGTTATAGATTCTGGGGATTTTTCTTTTCAAAAGGATGTGATACAAATTTATAGCTTATAGAAAAATGACATTATATTTTGAGTAATGACAGATCATTGAAATGTCATTGCTAGATATATTTGTTGAAAATTTAGTAGTTGATTATTTATTGTCTCTAAGTGATAAACTTTGATTTATGTTCCTAAAATGATCAAAATAACTAGTGAGAAAAGTACTAATATTACTTTGTCTCTATTATAATATTATGGAACTATTTATCATGCCCATAATATCAGATATTAAAAAGTAATCAGACAACATGTGTTTAAGTATAAAGTTAAATTTATAAATATAATCATTCTAATTAAACTTATATTGAAATTTCAATGAGGATTTCATATTTTATAATAATGTATTTCCTACAATATATAAAGAGTTGAAATTAAAATGTTTATAGTAGAATAATTTATAGTTCATTGAATTACTTAAAAAAATCATCTTAAAATTTTTCCCTATGGACTTCTTTGTTCTGTTATCTATTCTTTTTTTGTGGGTGGGTGGGGAATAGTATTAAAACATTTTAGTTTCACCACAAAATTATGTAAATATCCTTACTGGAAGTAATGAAAGCTCAAATGACTGTCTCTTAATTGCAAGAATGAGTTTAAAAAGCTTAAATAACCTTTTTACAGTGATCTATTGCTTCCTTTTCTCAGTCCCTTAGTTCAGTAAGGTGCCTATTAAACATTTCCTTTAGGAAATTCTTACCATTTTTATCTTGCAATTATAATATTTCATATTTTTTTAATTCAATGGAAAACCATTTAATGAAGGGTGGACATCAAATACAGCATGATCCAAAAGCAAATCATACTGTAATTACTCAAATGCAAAAATGTTTCAGGTATATCTTTAAGTGATGGATTAGTATATTTGGATCCTGTTCAGGTAAAGGCCCTTTATAAATTTGGGTTCATGATAAGATACAAAAAAATGAAAATCTCTTCAATATCTCACTTTTACTGATGAGAAATTTCCAATCAGAAGAATATTTCTATAAAATTAATCACTAAAAGAAATTTTTTGGATTTTAATGTAATTTTATAAAATTAAAGGGGCAAATAAAAAGAGTGACATTATGGGAGGTAAATAAAAAAGTTTTCATTTATTACGTGTATACAATATTCCTGGCACTGTTCTAAGGAGCTTTAGATATGTATTTTTTCTTTCAATTCTCACACTGATTGTATTAAATTGGTATGAGCATCAGCTCCTGGTTATAGGTAACATTACTGAGGTACAGAGAGTTTGAGAAAGTTTTCAGAGGTTTCTCAGCTAATAGATGGTAGAGCCAGATTTTGAATCCAGGCACCTTGGCTCAAGAATTCATGCATACTAACAATACATAGCAAAAATAAAAATCTTAAACAAGAAACAGCTTGTGGAAGAAGACAAGAAGTAATCTCAGAAGTGAATGTAACAGTTTTGTTAGATTTAAAAAAATAATATGAAGCATGAATAAAAGATAAAAGTGTATACAACAGTTATGCAAGTCAATTATTAATACTCTAAGAATTAGAATACACTTATCCACAAAACTATATTATTTCTGAGTGATATAAATATAATACATGGTAGTTTATATATGTTAGGGAACAGATTGGCTGCAATTTGATATAATGATCAATTATAGTTACAAAATAAAGAAAATGGCCCTTAAAATATAAATGACTCATCTACTTCCTTTTCCCAGATACTGTATATTTTATTTAATCCTTGGAGCAGATGAGAATACATAGCTTACTAACAAGCAGAGGGAGAAAATTTATCTGATGTCACACATTATGCTCTTTTGACAAATAAAGGTTATAAGCTAACGGACTTTCTTTACTCTAGATATGTCTTTAATGTAAATTCAGTCCTCTATCTTTTTCTGCTTTACTTCATTATGCTTTGGGAAGCTGAAACTGCTTACACAATTTCAAAATATAACATAAGAATTCTAAATCTCTGCTGTCCTTCTTTGTATTAGCACTAAATCTTTTATTTCTGTGTCTATAAAATTTGCTGATTTCATTATTTCATTAAATTAAGAATTTACAGTAAATTTCAGTGAGTTACAATAAATTCCTGATTTCTCAGGTAGGAAGTAAAGGTTCTCCAAATAGTCAAAATCAAATCTGCATTCTCTGAATCACAGATAGTGATATCAAGTATTATAAAGTTGGATTGCTTCAAGTAGTCTTATAAAATATCGCTGCTGTTAAAACTTATTTACAGATCAATTGCTGATACATACATATATTTTATATACAAACATACACAAACATGCATATAACAGAAAATATCACAGTGTTATGTTTTAGCTATTTTGTGAGCTTTAGACATTTAAAAAATGAACTACCTGGTGTTTATATCAAAAGTTAGTATATTAATATATATAATTAATATAACCAAGCAACAATTCTAATCAATATTTATTAAATATTTATTATAAGTTCATCACTAGAATGGAATGTTAGCTTTTTCCGGTACATGGTAGGAGTCTAGTAAATAGTTATTGGATAAACAAATAAGAATACCAATGAATGTGAAAGTTATGGATTTTTAAACTTGCATTTAAAATATATATATATATATATATATATCAGTATCTCATTACTTCAAAAACCAATTGTGAAATCATAATAGATGACAGTTTTAGGATCACATATGGGGTTATCATATATTAAAATAGAAAAAACAAGGATGATTACAATAGTATTTCACTCAAAACCATGCTAAGCATTTCATTCTAGAGAACATTTACACTGAGATGACATTTTAGATGAAATAATTTCTTACATGGGGCTTATAGTCATTTACAAACTATTTCTCCATGAATCATATTCAGTTGAAATTTTATTTACTGCCACTGATAAAGTGTATTACATTTAGTAAATATTACAATACTACAGTGTATTTTACCTGTTCTAAAATTTTATTTTTGTACATTTGCTATTACTGAAGTTTCAAGTTCAGTTTCAAGACTCAAAAGCTAGGGCAAGGAATAACCAATCTTTTAAAGGAATCTCTAGGGCATAACCTTTCTCACTTCCATGCTTTTATTCTTGTAATCAGGAACACAACTGAATCAGTACATGCTGACTATTATGCTTATGCAGGCTTCATAGACACTGTCCAGAACTAGACTGAGAGAATAATTCTGACATAAGACATGTGGGCATTTCCTTTAACTAGTTTTCTCCATGTTTGTCCATTTTGCCTCTCTTGTTTGATCATTAGTCTTTGTTCAAGGATGCTATATAATCAATGAAGACAGAAGACCCAGGAGCCCATAGTTAGTTAGTCAAGAAAAATACTGTATCACACAGTGCAAGCACAAATCGACATTTTAAATAGCTTCTCTGAAAATTGCTCACTGAAAAATAATCATCAGTGCTAGAACTAGACTTTACACACAGTAAATACCAGGTAATTGTGTGTACACTGTAAAGGTGAATGATCACCACAAGATGTCTCAAGAAATGAAATTTCTTTCTGTGACTTGAACTAAACACTAAAAAATAATTTGTCAATATATAATGGCTCTATGGTTAAGGAAAATTTATATCACCTTAGATCATTTCACATGTAGAGATCTATGAATAGAAAATAAGCATATGACAAAATGTTCAGTTTTTCCTCAAAACACCCATTATTCTGATTTTTAATACCATAGATTGTTTTTCTGTTCTTGAATTCTGTATAAATAGAAATATGCATTCTTAACCTTTAGTGTTTGGTTACTTTTGGCAACATTTCATATGTGAGATTCACTCTTACAAAGAGCAGTGATTCAT
Source organism: Globicephala melas (assembly GCF_963455315.2). NCBI lineage: Eukaryota > Metazoa > Chordata > Mammalia > Artiodactyla > Delphinidae > Globicephala > Globicephala melas. Next base: position 37,094,207 of record NC_083317.1, read on the forward strand.
TTAAAACTTCATCCTATTGTTGTCGTATATTTAGATTGCTTGCAGTTTGGAAGTATAACAAATAATAACATCTTTAAAAGTTGTATACATGTGTTTTAGTGTACATTTGTACATATTTCTGTTTGGTTCACACCTAGAAGTGAAATCCTGGTTCATGGGACTTCTACACTTTAACATTTAGTAAACACTGTAAAATATTTTCCCTGTGTAACTGTGACAATTTATGCTACCACAGGTCGTTAAGACAATTCTAGTATTTCATATCCTCACCAACAGTTGGGATTGCTTAATCTTTACAATTGTATCATTTTTGATGGGTATAAAGTCATACTGTACAGGGTATCATTTTAGATTTCTCTTACACTAATGAACATGCTTTCATATTTTATTGGTCATTATCTGATCTCAGTTTTGAAGTTGCTGCTCAAATATTTTGCTCATTTAAAATAATTAAATTTGTGTCTTTTCCTCCCTGCTTTTTATATAACTTACTGAGAAATGTGTGTACACGTTCCACTATCATAATAGATTTGTTTCATTTTCCTTTTAATTCTGTTGTCTTTTAGCTTTATATATTTTGGGGTTAAGTTACAAGGAGCTTAGAAATTTAGGATTTCTGTATCTTCCTGGTAGAATCACCTTTTTATCATAAAGATATGTTCTTTTTTTCTACAATATCCACTTTTATTCTTTAAATCTACTTTATCTTCTATCAACATATTGCATAATTTCTCTATTGGTTAATGATTTGTAGTACAAGTTTTTCCATCCTTTTATGTGTGTTTTATTGTTGCTGTTTTCTTTGTTTTGTTTTGTTTCTATCCAGTCTGAAATTTTGAAATTAAGATAGCTTTTATTTTGATACTATTATCTTATCAAATATGTTAAACATACTTATCATTGATCATCATTTAAAAAAATTTTTGAGAACACATTGTAATGTGAGGTATTTCCTTAATATTATGTATTTCATTTTATGCTTTTAAAAACATTGTTGTCAGAAGAAGCCAAACACTTCACCAGACTGCTACAAAACAAAAAAAGAAAAATATTTCCTTCCAGCAGCTCCAAATGTTCAGTTTATCTGAGCTGGATTTCCTTCCCCTGAACCTAGGCCCAGAATTCCTCACTACTTTGTTAAGTCTCTGCTGCTTTCAATCATATAGCTCCTATTATATTCAGGCTTTAATAATTGTTATCAGTGGAGGGATTGATCTGACTTACTTTGTCCAATATTACCAGAAGTTAAATCACTCGTATTTTCATACTGGACACTGATCATACATGGGGAAGTCACTGATTTTTGAATCTAACACCTCTTCCTGAATTCTCTTACTGTTTTCGAACTTTTTTCAGGTATTTCTTTAGGATTTTCTAGGGACAGACTGTATGATATCTAAACAATATTTCCCTCCCTTTCCCATTATATATTTCATACTTTTTTTTATATGTAATTGCTTTGGCTAGTTTTTTTTTTCTTACAACTTTATTAGAGTATAATTGCTTTACAATGGTGTGTTAGTTTCTGCTTTATAACAAAGTGAATCAGTTATACATATACATATGTTCCCATATCTCTTCCCTCTTGCGTCTCCCTCCCTCCCACCCTCCCCATCCCACACCTCCAGGCGGTCACAAAGCACTGAGCTGATCTCCCTGTGCTATGTGGCTGCTTCCCACTAGCTATCTACCTTACATTTGGTAGTGTATATATGTCCATGCCTCTCTCTCGCTTTCTCACAGCTTACCCTTCCCCCTCCCCATATCCTCAAGTCCATTCTCTAGTAGGTCTGTGTCTTTATTCCTGTCTTACCCCTAGGTTCTTCAAGACATTTTTTTTTTCTTAAATTCCATATATATGTGTTAGCATACGGTATTTGTCTTTCTCTTTCTGACTTACTTCACTCTGTATGACAGACTCTAGGTCTATCCACCTAATTACAAATAGCTCAATGGCTAGTATTTTTTGACAATACTTTAAAACATTAAAAAAAATTATTGTATTGTTCCTGACAATAATGTTAATACTTCTTATATCATCAATTACTATGATTCTGATTTTTGTTTTAATATTAATAAAGTAGAAATCTATTCTTATTCCTATTCCATTATTTATAATCAGAAGTGGATGCTTAAATTTATCACACATTTTTAACATCTATGAAGATTATTTTTTATTCATTTATTCATTTGGTTATTATATAACTAGTTTTCCTAATATTTCATTACCTTTGTATTCCTGCATTGAACTATTTTGGTCATGTTTTATCATTCTTGAAATACAGTGATAGATTCTTTTTAGTATTTTAATAAATTTTTCTGCCTCTATGAGTGAGGTCATTTGGTATATTTTTTCTGGTTTTTATCTTAGTTTGATTACCTAAATGATTATATTTTTATCAATAAAAATCATAAAACACATTTTCAATCATTCATATTTTTTCATATTGATGATATATTCAAATGTTTACTTAAATCAAAATAAATTGGCCCTGGAATGGAAAATTTTAAGAATTAAAAAATAGTATATTTTAAGAATACTTCCACTTATATAAGCTAAAATATATCAAAATTGTGAAAATAATTCGAACAGACTACTGAAAATTAAATATTAATTCTCTGTTTGTCTTTGAGGTCACTTAAAAAATGAACAGGAGATCAAGATTTTTTAATGTATTTTACGTATTTCTATGTATATGTATACATAAAAGGACTTCAAATATCTTGAAAGAAAATAGTAATAATAATTATTTTCCTTATACTAGAAGAGAATAGTACCCAAACATCATTATAGGTATGTATAAGCTTTTTATTATTATTTTAAGATTTTCTTCCAATTGCTGAGGTAAAATCACACTGATGGATAATGTGGTTTTATTGAAGTACACAGTTAGGATTAGGAATCCTAAATATGAGTTTTAGGTTTGCAAGTTAAGAAGCAGAGAAACTTGAGAAAACTTTCATCAGCAAACATGTTAGCCAATGACACATTATATATATATGATTTTTATACCGATGTTATTTTATTATATTCACATTACAATAAAACAATTACAATAGTTTGCACAAATCATTGTTTACCATGTTTTACACTTATACACAAGAAAGAAGGCTATGGGGCTTCCCTGGTGGCGCAGTGGTTAAGAACCCGCCTGCCAATGCAGGGGACATGGATTCGAGCCTTCGTCCGGGAAGATCCCACATGCCACGGAGCAACTAAGCCCATGAACCACAACTACTGAGCCTGCTCTCTAGAGCCCACGAGCCACAACTACTGAAGCCCACGTGCCTAGAGCCCGTGATCCACAACAAGAGAAGCCACCACAATGAGAAGCCCCTGCTCATTGCACCTAGAGAAAGCCAGTGCACAGCAACCGACCCAATGCAACCAAAAATAAATAAATAAATAAATAAATAAATAAATAATTTAAAAAAAGAAAGAAGACTATGAATTATTTCAAACTCAATTAGACATTTAATTTTCCATTTCATGTGCTAGAGATTCAACCAGAGTTATGAGTCACAAAGTTAAAAACATGTCCCCTTTCTCCTCACATCTTAGAGCAAGTCTTATGGTGTGCAGACAAAATTAATGATAATCCAAAATTCAGTTAACAAAACAGAACAAGACAGTCACAAATCCAATTCACATATGTAAGAGAAGTCTTGAGACATCTACTTCACCACAGATAATGTATAATCACTCAAAGCTGTATTATTGCATTGTCTTAAACAAAGCAATGCTCTTTCAGAGAGTTTTGTTGTGATTTGCAAGATGTATTGATGGTTACCATTTGTCCAATGAAGCAGAATATAAAGTTTTCAGACATGGATTTCTTAATTTTCTTTATGTTTGATATTTCCTTAGCTCCATAACCTTTCTATCATGAAAAAGAGGCATTTGAGATTTTATCTCGAAAGTATACCATTAGCCTAGGTTAGAAAAGCAAAGTAAGAACAAATAATCAGAATAATTTAAGGTAAAATCTACTGCATACAAATCGAAGTTTCATTATGTATTTACATAATCTAAAACATCTAGAGGTGAAACTATACAACTCTCCTTTTATTGACTCTTTCCTAGTACATTTGGCTATTTAGTCTTTGGTTTAAACTTTTACCGTAGAATTCTTGCTTAATAGTACAATTTTCTGTAAGTTACACTGATGGCCTTATGGAGCAAGAGTTAAAATTCCAATATTCTATTTTATAAAACAGAAAATATTTTAATTTATCTTAAATGATTCTGCTTATGTAACATGGTGATGTCTTGTAGACTTTAAGCATATTAGACAGTTTATGTGAGTGTGTTTCTTCGCTACCCTCTTCTCTTTGAGAGAAGGTAGAGGGTACCCAGAATTGCCTATCACCCTCCATATTTAATAAAGAATTCCATTAAATGTGCTATTCAGCCACCTAATATTGTCACAATTAAGCTTAATTAGCCAATTCCTTGACTTTTAAGTTCTTGCTTCTGGATAGATTCCACCTTTGGGTGTTTATACTGATTCTTCTACAGCTTAGCTGGAGAGAATACCTAACCCCATTGCATGCTATTAGGTATAATTTATGTTGCTAACAAATACATGTCACTAAATATCACTGTTTATTTCCTTACATTTTTCAGCTGAACAATAGATTATAAATTAATAAAGGCCAGTACAGTCAGCCAAGAACAATTCAAACTGAACATTTTGTTCCCATCACACTACCACACTATATATTTAAAAAAAATATTCAGCTTTCTTTATAACTTTATCTGTTCATTATTTAAATTTTTGTACTGGTCCTAAGAAAGAATAAAAAGAGCATGAGTGAATAGAGGTTAGTGAGAGCAATTGGACTATGTGATATTATTTTCTCAAATTATTTACTAGGGCTTCCCTGGTGGCGCAGTGGTTGAGAGTCCGCCTGCTGATGCAGGGGACACGGGTTCATGCCCCGGTCAGGGAAGATCCCACATGCCGCGGAGTGGCTAGGCCCATGAGTCATGGCCACTGGGCCTGCATGTCTGGAGCCTGTGCTCCGCAACAGAATAGGCCACAACAGTGAGAGGCCCACGTACCGCAAAAAAAAAAAAAAAAAAAAAAAGTTATTTACTAGATTTTTATATATTAAAGGAAAAGCATTATGCATTATGTAGCTCTTAGCTAAGTGTCATTGAATAAGTGAATTATTAAGTAAATATATGAAGAATATGCATGGCTTTCTCTGACTTTCAACCTTTCCTTTATCTCGTTGAGCATATTCACATGAGCTCTAGACAGTCTATATAACACTGTCTTTTTTTTTCTTTCTTTCTTTTTGGCTGTGCTGTGTCTTCGTTGCTGCACACGGGCTTTCTCTAATTGTGGCGAGGAGGGCTACTCTTCGTTGTGGTGCCTGGGCTTCTCCTGGCAGTGGCTTCTCTTGTTGTGGAACATGGGCTCTAGACGTGGGGTTCAGTAGTTGTGGTGTGCAGGCTCAGTAGTTGTGGCGCACAAGCTTAGTTGCTCCGCGGCATGTGGGATCTTCCCTGACCAGGGCTCGAACCTGTGTCCCCTGCATTGGCAGGTGGATTCTTAACCACTGCGCCACAAGGGAAGTCCCTATAACACCGTCTTAAGGCCCTGAATAAAAGGAAAAATGGACCACAACTATATTTATATCTACCAGATCTCATAATATACCACATTGAAGGCATTAATCTATATTTATATGAATTAATTTTTGTACAAATAACTCCCTGTTACCAACATAACAAAGTAAAACTCTTGATCATAAAATACAATATACTCTGCAATTTGGACAAGCAAACAATTTCATTCTTTGCTTCTACCTTCCTTTACTTCTGTTATACATAAATACAGAACACAAAATACACGTACATGCACACTATTTTTTTCTAAAATCCAAGTACCTTTGTATTTCTTGAGTATGCTCCCTAGATTTTGATGCTATTACACTTGATCATGCTATTCCCTCAGAATATATTTCCTTTCCTTTCATTTACCTCAGAGAAAAATCTCACAAGCTCATAAAAATCATCTCAAATTAAAGTGTCTTTACTCAGTAAGATAATGATTTCATTATTTTCTGTGTTACTATATATTTATAGGATTTTTAAAATGTTGCTTGTGTTTGATAGCATTTTTTTGTTTAAGACTTGATTAACAAATACACATGTGTATGTGTGTGCATACACACAACACAGTCTCTTGAAATAGATTAGTCCAAGACTGAGGTTCTCATATACATTAAAATCACCCTGGGAGTTCCTTAAGAATACTAATGCTTTGGTCTAAATCCCAGAGATTCTTATTTAATTTCAGGGGTAGGGTCAAGATGCAAGCAGTTTTAAAAATCAATCTGGTGTTTCCAGTATACAGACAGAGTATGATCCACTGCAGTAAGCAATTTTCTATAAGAATTAAAGAACTTGAATGACTAGCAAAAAGCTATTATCCTTTTATATTTCATAAAGACTTGCATAGAGTATTTATTAATGCATATAATAATGCAAATGTTGGAGTTATCTAAAAGGTGAGGGCTTGAAGAGTATATGGTCTCTTCTTTGATTTCTCTGACTCTCAAGGCTCCCAGCTCAACACAGACCACACCAATATCTGCATCAGTAACATAAGTAGAAAAGTAATTTTAAAAAGAAAAAGCAAAAACCAAAAATATGGAGACTTCTGTTTCTAGCCAAGTAAAACAGAAATTTACTCTTTTGCCTAAAACAAAAGATGTGAGCTCACAATTGCCAGAACTTCTTGACTGAAGAGAGTTTGCATGCCATGGCCAAAGGAGAGGAAATCAAGACAGACTCCAGAGGTCTCTTTGAGTTGAGGAGATGGAGCTTGCTGTCCAAGGAGGACAAAGTAGTATTGTGCACAGAACAGAGTACTGGAGAATAAAGAGCTGCACAGAGAGAAAGCACTGGGTGTCTGCCAAAGGTCCTCAAGTCATCAGCTGAGTATTGATCTCTGCATGCATATTAGGCAAGTATCTGAGTCTAGGGGGGAAATCACCCAAAAGAATAAGAGGGAACAATCACAAGAACGCACATGTAGCCAAGAATAGTTCCTCTTTCCATCAGGCAGAATAGAAAAACTCCTAATTGATTGTGCTCAGAAGGATTTTCCCTCAGTAGTGGGGCAAAAATAATCCTAGACTAAAGGTTTTCTTCATGCTTTAACAAAGCTTAAAACAAGATCCAACTCTCAAGCACTGATGATGGAAATGTAAAGTGGTACAACTTTGAATTTTCTTAAAAATGACCCAGTAATTCTACTCCTTGGTATTTATCTAGGAGAAATTAAATTTTATATCCACACAAAGTCTTAAACAAGAAAGTTCATAGCGGTTTTATTTATATTAGCTAATTTATATTAACCCAACATCTATCAAAAGTTTAATGAATAAACAAATCATGGCATATTCTTATAGTAAAACACTACTCATCAATTTAAAACAATGAAATACTGTGGAACAACATGAAAGAATCTTAGAACAATTATGCTGCATGAAGAAATCTGGTAATAAATGATTATATCATTTATGATTTGACTTATATAAAATTCTAGAAAATTGAAACTTATCTACAGTGACAGAGGCCAATTAGTATTGTCTGTACCTGGGGAAGCAGGATAGAAGGGGATGAGAGATAAGACTTACAAAGGGGCACTTCTTCTAAACAGTCTATCTTACTTGCTTCTGTTTATTCTCATCTTCCAACAAGGTAACTACAATGTTTCTCAGGAAAAGTCATTGTTCTGGAAAAGTTCAAAGGCAATCTTTTAAATCTTCAGCCTTCTCTTTTGAACCATTGTTCCTTCTTTCATTTGAAAGTTTTGCATCATTACTAGGTCAGATTATCTTTCAATAGCCAGTAAAGATTTTATTCCACACAAAATCTCACCTTCAAATGACATGTCATTGGTTTCATTACCCATAATTGTTGCTACCTCTCAAAATAAAATTAATAGGTTTAATAAATCTTTAATGATTATATAAAATACAAGCAACCAGACTGCACATATTTTTTTTTTCTTTGACCCTCTGTTGAGTCCTTTCACTTGAGGATTAATTTATATTTATATTTACCTTTATATTTATTTAAGATGGAAATTTTCTTCAAGAAAAAATGATAAATCAAGAGGGAAATAAATGTCTTCCCAATCAACACTCAAACTAGTTTCCATATCTGTTTAATGAATTAACAGGAATATATAATGATTTTTAACTATGATAGAGATAATTTTTGAAATTAAAAAAAATTATTTTTTACTATATTAAGAAAAATAAACACCAGAAACATAAAAAAGAATTCAATTAAAATATTTCTGTATTCCTTATATTTGAAAGCATGATTTCTATCATAATATAAATAAAGAAACCATTTTATTTAAAAAATTTTAAAGAACTTACAAGTCCTAAAAAGGCCAAAGAGATTCTGGGCCAATAGATATAGATGAGCCATGACAGTAATTTTGAAAATGCTAGGAGAAATGTAAACTGAAATAAGAGGACTCAAAGCCAGAAGGTTTAAAGCCTGATTCTATGAAGGATAATACAGTTCTCCAACAATTCAGCTGTTCTCTCTACTACATTATATAATTTATCTTTCTTCTGGGAATAAAATAAATAAGATAGCTAATAATTATATAATACTTTCCAAATGAGAAGTATTTTCATCTAGATTTTATTCCTTTTAAAAGAATGCAGTACTTGATTATTATTATTCCCTTATACCTAATGAAAGTGAAGTTCCGAAATATGAAATAAATAGCTCAGCACCACAAATCTGGTAAGATTACCATCGGATCTCAAGCCTAGGCCTTATATCTCCAAACCACAAGAGGCATGGGGAGGACAGGCTTGGGGTTGTTGTGTAGAACACAAGGGAAGCCAAATGAGTGGTTCCTGGATATGTTAGGCACAGTATTGGCACACTGATTTTCATTAGTGTTAATCTGAGCCTAGATACATTCCTTCTAGTATTTGTTAAGGGATCTCATGCAATACTTAAAGGAGGGTATGGGGGAGAGGGGAGGAGGAGAGAGAGAGAGAGAGAGAGAGAGAGAGAGAGAGAGAGAGAGAATCTAACTCTGAACATTCACTGATATATTTTTGCCAAGTAAAGAGAGATCAGCCAAATGTTCACATATTTTTAGATGGTAGGTAAGGATCGTAAGTGAAGAAATCAAAAGAAAGTGACATTAAAGGAAGAAATACTTACTGAAATCATATACTCTTGTACATATTTATCAGTTTTAAAGTGTTTCTTTGAATTTGCCTCGCCCCAGTTAGGAGGCAAATAATCAAGTTTAGAATCTCACAGTTTTCAATTAGGTAGAAAGCCATGGTTTGTAAGTTACTTCAAAGTTACAAAAACTTACAGTATCATTTTCTTTTGTTAATGATGCTGTGGAACTGAAGATATGGTTATTGTTTCCTGTAGTGATTTCCAATCCCAATTGTTAAGCCCTACATGACACTGAGGTCACAAGGTTAGAATGGATTTTTGACACACAGTGTCACTATATTGTGGAAGGATACAGAAGCTGACTATTTGAGGGAAAATTAATAGGACCTTTTTAGTACAATACGATGTGAACTGGGTATAGCAACAATAAGGGATGTTGAGGCACACAGGCTCTAGCAACTGCAGAAAGTCATTACCTCCCTAACCCTGAAGGAGCAGAGAAAAGAAGGGGTGTTAACTAGAGCCCAGTGAGAACTGGTTATAGGAAGGAAGACTACTTGATAGAAGACATCATTGAAGAGTGTCCTATACCCTGTAAAACCCAAACTAGAAGTGAGTGAGTAAATAAACAATCTGGCTCTGTTCTCCCTCTACCCTCTAATCTCCTGCCATTTCTGCTCTTTGGTCAAGTCCAACTCGAAGCCAGAAGGCAAGGGCACTCAACTGATGCAGTCCATAACAGTCAGTATCCCAAGACACAGCACAGGGCAGAGGAGGGCAGGAAGGTTAACTAGACATTTTTCAGTCCACCACCATTATGTATTGTGGTAAAATAATCCAGATAAGGCCAACTGGGAAAGGAATGAGATGGTATAGTGTTGACGTGCTTGTGTACAAGAATACAGTCATCCCTTGGTATCTGTGGGAGATTGGTTCCAGGACCTCCAGGGATATCAAAATCTGCAGATGTTCAAGTCCCTTATATAAAGTGGCATAGCACAGCAGGCCTTCCATTATTTGCAGATACGGAACAGATACAGAAAGCCAACCGTATATGAGTTCAAGAAGTGTTCATTTCTCATTAAAACATTTATTTATTTATTTATTTATTTATATTTATTTTTACGGTATGCGGGCCTCTCACTGCTGTGGCCTCTCCCGTTGTGGAGCACAGGCTCCGGACGCGCAGGCTCAGCGGCCATGGCTCACGGGCCCAGCCGCTCCGCGGCATGTGGGATCCTCCCGGACCGGGGCACGAACCCGTGTCCCCTGCATCGGCAGGCGGACTCTCAACCACTGTGCCACCAGGGAAGCCCCTAAAACATTTATTTTTAGTAGATTCAGAAAGAGAAGATTTATGTGAGGAACTAAATGATAAGAAACAGCTCTTACTTTCTCTAAAACAATTTTGAGAGAAGAGTTGAATGTGGTTCCTGTGTTAATGCGTTAACCTGTAATGATATTTCATCAAGTGCTGGTATTGCTCTTTGGCCTGACTACTGAAGGGGAACCAACTCCATTGTTTTGGAGTAGCCTACTGTTCAGTTGTGTTTTCAGCTTTCAAACATATTATGAATTATTTTTCCTTTAAGTTATTGATGGCTATATTTGGTGGACAAATTTCACTCTTCCTATCAGGCCAGTAGTTGGCTATTTGCTGTGTGTTCATTGCTATAAGACTATATGGATAATCACTCAGCTCTTCACTGCAGAAGAAGCCTGCATTATGCCTAAGACTTCAGCCCCTCTAGATTTACTTACAAAGCAACTAAATTATTTCTACTATTACTCAGAATTTAAAACAATTACTACATTAGATATCAGCTTCATCACTTAAATATAAATAATTTTATTTCATCTCATCTCATTGGTTGGTTGATTGATTGAGAGAGAGCTCAAAACCTCCACAAGTCTTCCAAATTTTAATCAAAGTACAGTTAGCCACGATTTGTATTTACCCAGAATATATGTTTAAGGAGGAAATTTTTGTAATGTATTCTGTAGTTTCAGTCTTCCCAATTTTTTCCAAGTCTTTTCTTCCTCAGTACCAGTCATTTCCTGTCAGTTTCCTTCTCTTTAACAGTTCCTCCCATTGAACTTTCCTGTTTCTATTTGCTTGCTTTTTGCATAACCCTGCCTCCCTCCCTCTCTCCCTCCTTCCTTTCCTTCCTTCTATCCTTCCTTCCTCCTTTCCTTTTCTTATTTTTATTCCCTCCTTTTTTTCATTAATGTACTCAGTATCTTATCTTCCTTTTTTCATCTTTCTCCTTACTTTCTGGATTTATAGAATATTTTATGTAACATTCAAAAATAACAAAGTAGAAAGGCACATCAAATATTTGTGAGAATTAAAACATAAAATAATATTATGAAGCCCAAAAGACATTCAGCTGGTACTCTATATTTGCTAGGTATATAACAAGTATCTGATCTTAAGCCTCCTAATAGTCAAGGAAGAAAAGTTATTTTATAAGACCCATAGTTTCTGCAATGTAAAATAAAAAGCCACCTGAGATCTGAAAGGATATCTCATTGACACATTCATTATTCCTACAAATGTGTATTGAGCACTCATCAGGTGCCAGGAATTGGTCTTGGTTCCTGGATATACAATTTGACATAATAAGCCAAATCCAAGCTTTCATGAAGGTTACATTTTAGAAGGGTAGAAAAACAATAAATGTAATAAATATAAAATATACTGGATTGTGATGAGATATAGATATAACTATAAAATGTGAAAACAATTAGCCTTAATTAAAAATAAAATATGGTTTCTCTAGCAAATTCATGGACAGCATGTTCTTCAAACATGTATGCAAAATATTTTCTTCAAACAGTTTATTGATAGCAATTGAACTTCAGACCCTCAAATGCCAATGTTATCTGCTGCTAATTAAAAACTTTTCCAAACTGAAATTATGGAGACGTGGTTTGACTTTTCTTAGGGAAAATTAGGAACTTCAACCAAAATCCAGGCCTGTATTTAATGGCTACCAAAGGTTTGTTTTGTTTGTTTGTTTGTTTGTTTTTGACATAGTTGTGTTTATGTTCTGTAGATTTACCTGATTTTCATCTATTGCAAAATTTAATAGATTTAATAACTGTTACAGTAATTCTTTTTCTAGCAAATTTTTAATGTTCTTCATTTTCATGCACCATTTCACAAAGACAAAAAAGCATCAACAAATATACTTAAAGTAATATGTGTAGAGGTCTCGCCCAGTCACACAATGAAACATAACTTTGTCATAGGTTTCAGGTAGAGAGATTTTTTTTTTTTTCCAGACAGTGAAGCTTGTTTTAGTTTTCTATCCTAAAATTACATATTGATCCATGTTAGTAAAAACTGGTAAATAAAAAAAAATGTTTTTAAAAAGGTGCAATTTCTGGCAGTTAAAAGACATAGTTAGAACAAATGCACATGAGGCTCTTTGTGACAGTCTCTTCTGATTGAAAAGGAAACAGGAATCAGGAAATATATACCCTTTTGTCTCATGCTTTATAATCATTGTGGTAGAGGTGGTGATATTTTTCTTTATTCGCCAATTTGGGGTTGGGGTTTGAGAAGTATATTATCACTCTATCAAACTTTCAAAACCACATACATAATTATCAATGTATATTGGTATACCTCAGTGAAGAATAATAAGTTCATGGGGTGAGGATAAAAAAAGCCTCTCTGACTTTTACCCTGCTCTCTTCCAACTTAGAGCCTATATACAGCTCTATTAGGCTGTCGTTTCCACCTACACACCTTCAGGTTCTAGTGAAAGTACATCAAAAATACAGGCATTAATGTACAGAAAAGTTACCTCATATTCCCATTAGTATTATTATGTTCTGAACTGACTGATTTCATACACGTGACAATGTAGACACATTGACTCTGTTGGAAACCCTCACTAGAAGAAGTCACTCAATATGGAGCTTCAGGAAAAAAGCAACAAGAATTACAGGATATGAGACAAAGACTGAGCACAGCCTTAGACACTCTTCTGGTTCTGATGGAAATTATCCACCCTGGGCATTGACTTTAATTGCTGCAAACAGCTCCAGAAGGCTGCACTTTCATCCCCATTGTAGGTCAATGAGCATATTTGCATGGTAGAAATTATTAGCAACTAGGCCTGTCCCCAGGAGAGTATCCATGATGCTATTCACAGACCATTAATAGCAGAGTTCACCCATGACCAGCAGAGGCTGTGAAGAAATGTTCTCTCCTTCAGAACAACCATTAGTGGACAAATGTCATTCTCTTCAGACATATTTTTTATTTACTTGGGCAAGTCTTACAGATTTTTATGAAACTCATAATAAACCTAAAATATTCACTAGCAGGTGTGTTACTGAAGTATTTCCTTTTAATTTTTAAATGAAGCTATTTCATAATCCTCATGATATAGAAATGTGTTTGGACCTATTTGGTTTAATTTTTCTTTCTTTCTTTTTAACCTCTCTCTTTTTTTTTTAAAGTAAAATCACTGAGTGGAAGCATTTAAAGAATTTGAACAAATCAAGGAATGACTTGTCCTTTAATAATGAAATTTCTCCTAAAAAGGTAGGAATTAACCCACAGTATAAGACTCCTTAAACAGAACAGAAGGAAGCAAATTTAGTGTCTTGAGAAAAAAGTATTGATTAATACATAATAACCAGAAGGTAGCACACAGGTTTATAAAATACACCTTGCAAATTGGTTCTTTGCAAGGAAATCCAATGCCTCTTGCAATCCAGATATTATACATCCATGTAGGGCACATTTTCTGTGTCCTGCAATATCGCATTAATATTTGGGATAAAAATTTGTTCAGAAGGAATGTTGCCACTTTAACCAAAGTTTTAAACATACAACCAGAAAGGAAAATTAAGATGACAATTACCTGGAAAAACAAAAGGGGAGCAGAGATAAATAAAGTTTGACAATCATGGAGCTAGAGTTAACTTTCAGAGATCAGTTGGTTCTTGCCCTGTCTTAGGAAAGGGAGTAAGGGTACCTCCTCACAAACAAACACAGTAATATTTTGTTTTAGACACTGCCTTGCTTTGAGAAGTCATTGCCATTCACAGCTCTGACTTGAGTCTTGACTTAGTATATTGAAAATCTTCCAATTGAGCCACATTGTCTTTCCTATTTATTGCTGCACTCCTTTGCAGTAAGCCATAACTTTTCAGTGTGACAAGATATCATTAATGTGCTTGTTTTACTTGTTTTGTACCAGATAATGGCTCACAGTTTATCATACTGAATACATTGAAAGATACTTTATCCAAATTATCAATCCTGAGGGACCTGAATTCATAGATATCCTGATTGTATGAAACAGCTATAATGCTCCTTTGGTTGTTTTCACTGGACAGGGCACTGAGATAACATTCTTCCACCACTCTGCATCCTCTGGTCTTATCCACGCTACTCTCAGGCTGCACTGCTTAGACACACCCCAGAACCCTCTCTATATTTAAGAAAAACTTTCCTAGAGAATACCATAGCTGCAATATTTTTTTTCCATTCACTCAGTGGCAAGAGAATTATGAAATGGTGAAATGGCTGTAACTAAAAAATCCAATAGAATTGATTACTGTGGAGGGTTTATAGCACCATTGGTTTCTAAAATATCTAATTTACAGACTCAAGAATCATGAGACTGTGAAATGTATCCTCATATATAATAAGAAAAAATGATGTTTGCTCTTCTAGCCCTTGGATCTAGGACCTACATGTTGTGTATGAGGATAAAATATGTTCAGAGCATGTACCCCATTCTTCAGAGAGTACCCCAAACTCAAAGTGTGTTCTCTCTCAGGTGACACCATATTTGAGACTCCAAAAAGCAATGCTAAGGAATAACACAAAAGTAAACACTGAAGGAAACAACAGTATTGATGTAAGCAGCAACAAAGCAGATAGGAAAATAAAACCAAATTCCAAACTAATTGTTTTTTTTATTGAAGTAGCCAACCTGATACTAGGTGGCTGGTTGGTTCCTGCAAGATATGGTCCTTTACCAAGGGAACATGAATGCTGATGCTAGCATGTTGGGCCATCAGTCATGGCAACAGCCAGAACTGACCTGGTGAAACCAAATATATTGTTGTATATATTTCAATCCTTGATCTCTAGAACTAAGACTGATTTGGAGGAGGATCATGTGCTTCTAATGAAAGAGAATGATGATATACTATGGTCTGAATATTTGTGTCCTCCACCTCCACCCTGCCGAATTCACATGTTAAAATCCTAATGTCCACTGTGATAGATTAGGAGGTGAGGGATTTGGGAAGGGCTTAGTTCAAGAAGGGGAAGCCCTCACAGATGGTATTAGTGCTTTTATAAAGGAGACACCACAGAGATCTTAGCCCCTTCCACCATGGGAGGACACACCAAAAAATTGACAGTCTAAAAGCCGGAAGAGGGCCTTCACCAGAACCCAACCTTGCTGGCACTCTGATTTTGACTTTGCCTCAAGAACTGTGTGAAGTAGATTTCTGTTGTTTATAAGCTACCCAGTCTGTGATATTTTGTTATAGCAGCTGAATGGACTAAAATAATGGATATTTACAGAATGGGTCTTTTTGCTTCATGTGGATACTAAGTGTTCTTCCACAACACCAGATTCTTTAATACTCAGAATACAGAATGATTCTGAGTGGCCCATTCACTTATTCTTAAACCTCCTTTATTGCTTTTTATTCTTCAAGTATTAGGAGCCTCACCATCAACTATCTCACCTAGAAAACTTTCCTTTATTGCTTTTTATTCTTCAAGTATTAGGATCCTCATCATCAACTATATCACCCAGAAAACTTCTATCTTATGACATGATGAGCTGGTTACTGTCACTCTAGAATAAATTGTAAAATAGAGCCAAATAATTGACATATAGAGATAACTGTAAGGAAGTATTATAAATATATTATTTTGGGCTTTTATACTGGGAAGGGAGATCTTTTCCCCAATAACTATTTAGATGGGAAATTCACAAAATTAAAAGTGAAATCAAAGGAAGGGCAGCAGAAACTAAAATGGCCAATGTTCACTACACCAGATTTTATCTTTTCTAAGTAACTGAAAATCAACGCTAGGCTTAGATATCTTCTAATAGGTTGTTGGTCTATTCTAACTCAAACCATTTTCTCTAATACTTATTTATCAACTTTTTAAAATAAAAATCTTAACCTCACTCTTATGATACAGGAATCTTTCATTTGCCCCTAGAATAAGAGTAGGTTACATTCTTCTTCTGAAAGTGAAAGAATAAAGTCATAGATGTGGCATATTCTTGCATTTGAAATTTAAAGCACATGCAAAGAAATGAAAAATTACTATACAGTGTGAGATGGAAATAGAATACAACAAAAACACAATGCAATTATGGCAGCCAAATAATTGTATCTAAATAGTACCAAGCAAGACTGTTTTGCTTAATTATATGTTCTTAAATATTTAACCAACACCTTAACCTTAGTCACTATGTACTGTAATAGTTGGTATCATAAACACATTTGATATTATCTATAAATTTTGATACTATATATATGTGTGTATATATATATATATGTATATATATATATATCAGCTAAATAAATTGTTTAGGTAGTCACTTATGCTTTCAGGAAGAAAAAACAGAGACTTTTTTTTGTTATGGTTGTTGTTCTAGAAATATTCTGATGGACAGATGAAAAGTGAATTGAATCACTCACCAAACCAATCTTACTCCAGGACAAAGTCTGAAAGGAAAGGAAAAAAACAAAGAAAAGAATAAATTATTTTATATAAAAAAGTAACCATAGCTATATTTGGGAATTGTTCATAATTGCTGCAGATTTGGGTGTGTTGTGCTTAGAGCATGACACATCTAGTAGATGAGGATAAAGGGAGATAAGAAAATGAGCCAGTAAGATAACAGAGGACTAGGGGAGAAAATTTCTGTGATGTGGAAATGCAGACAAGTTTCTAGAATGGGAAGAATTTAAAATTGTGTTATGACCAGTATTGTAATTATATTCTGCCATCCAGAAACATTCAATATGTTTTATACATACAAGGCCACTATGAGGAGATGAAGGAAAGAGATATATCCTCAACATGAAGAAGGAGGTAAGAAGCAAGAGAAGAAAACAACCCTGGAGAAGGATTACTAAAACCAGATTGCTAGTGATTATTGGCATCAGAAGAGCAGAAGACTGAATGGACCAATCAGGAGAAATTTTAGTCATTCATCCCTATTTTCTCATGCCAAGCACTCTTAGAAACATGGAGATGCAATGTGTAACTGCTCAGATTGTATCGAATAAAGATTTGTGAAATTCTATCTAAACTGAAGGAAAATGTGTCCTTAAAAACTGGAAATTTGGTGACATGTATGTGTCTGTTTATATACATGGGTACATGGGCACATGTGGTTTTGTGGCAATGATTATCTCACACAAACACAGCTCTTTATGATTGGGTTAATTATCTAATTATCTTATTTGCCTTCAGACATACCATTTTGAATTAAAGAGATTCTTTGGGGATTTATGAAGGATAAGGAGATGACAAACAACTATTGAAACATTATTAAGTGCAGAATTGCCATATACATTTTCTGATTCAGTCCTCACAAGAACCTAAATTTTCAGACTCTCCCACAAAATTTAATCTATAATTCAGTACTATTTGTACTAAATATGTATTGCCATCATAATACTCTATAATAAATTCTTAATGGCATAAAACAATAGCATCCATTGATCATGAACCTAGGATTGTTGGATATATGGGTCTGCTGATATAAACAGCACTTGCCCACATGTCTGTAGGCCAGCTGGCTGTTGGCTAATATAGCAGACCTCAGCTGAGATGATGAAGGAAACTTGACTGCTTTGTGGGGATCACATCCTTCAGCAGTGTGGTTGGTATATGTCCTTTTCATGGTGAAAGAACAAGGAAAAGGCATAAGCAAAAGTGTGCAAATGCTTTATCTACTCATATCATACCTTCTAGGATTCTACTGACCAAAGCAAATCACTGGACTAAGAAAAGAATCAGAATGCAGAAGCCTTGTAAATTTACATGACAAAAGGTGCATGTAGGAAGAGATGAAAATAAAAGCCATTAAGGAAATTAATCTACCACACCATAAAATACACATTTTTCTTTATGTATTTTCTATATCTATATATCTATACCTGCACCTATCTATCTATATCTAGCCTATGAAGGAGAAATATAAGAGTACTCAGAGACAGAATTTGACACCCATGTCTTTTGAAAAGCTGATGTCTTTTACAATGTAAACTACAATAACTGAAACATGGTATATTGTAAATGTTATTGATATTTTCAGGAATTCAGGAAATTTTATGAAATTTAGTTGAGTCTCAGAAAATGGAGGAAGATGCAGCTAGACTTCTGATGTTGGATGCAGTGGTTTAGATTTGGCTATCTCTGGCATCTGTTCTCATTGCTAGCCATTCTAGGGCAGTGAATTTTAAAAAATTTTGAATATCACCATGCTGATCTCTTGCTACAGCAGCATCAAATATACCATAAAAAATTGTCCAAATTTAGAAAATTTAGTTCAGCAAGTGACTTCTCAACTCTTTCACTTTCAGGTCATGTTATTGTTCTTATTTGTCCTACTAAGAACTAGACTGTTAAAAGCAGGATAGTGCGCTTTAGAAATCACCAATATAGGGGATCTTAATCTAAGATATTTTATAGCTTATAATGCATTCTTGTGATATATTGAAAGTCAGGAGGCCTGTTTTAGTGTTCTATTTTCCACCTTAGAGCAGCAAAATATGTCTTTTAGGTCACTCAACTTTAAAAAATGATATAGTCAAAAAATTTTTTAAAAAATTTACTGAAACTGCAGTGGTCATTAAAGTGAGAAATAAAAAGACAGAAATGGTCAATTGATATTTCAGCATCTCATTATCTCCTTTTTAGAGCATGAAAATACCAGTAATGGAACTCTCTTGAAATTCTTTCTTTTCAAATATAAAATTTAATATAATAATATTTTAATGATAATTATAACAATTCAACCTTTATTGTTTGTCTATATGCCCAGTAAGTATCAGGGTGTAATAAAGGGAAAAAAGAAAAGAAAGGAAAATTAAAACCAGCAGCAATGTTTTTAACCTTAGTATGATTCCACTAACCATAAACAATACAAAAGAGTTAACTGTTAAACTTGGTAAAATTGTAATTAGGAGGTAATAAAGAATAGATAGGAACTGCTAGAACAATTGTGGAAGATTTCATGGAAGTGAAAAATTAGTGCAAAATTGAGAGCAATCTTAAAAGAAGTCTGGATTTCTACAGTCATTCTATTTAGGGAGTGAGAAATAAGTTGTATTGTGTAAAGAAAAATTTAGGATTGATAAATTTGAGTAAAGAGAAGCAAACATTTTGGGGAAAAAATAACACATATTTTCAATTATTTGACTGAATATTGTAGGTAGAAGTTAGAACTTTGCCATGCTATTCCCTTTGGCTTTGATGCCCTTGATATTCTTGAACCCCAAGAACCGCTCCTACTGAACTCTCAGTATCAACACCAAATACATCTCTGAGACATCATTGCTTAGACAGAAGCAATGACAATTACCTATTGTTTATTTTGTATTATAGTGCTTGTAAACATTTCTCACCACTAGATTTGATCCAAAATTACCTGGGAAAAAACCCTATGAATCCTGTCTTCATTTTATCTATCTTTTCCTTCTCAGCTCTATGAAGATTTATTTATTGAATAATCCAACCTGTAGAACTAGTTTACCAGCCGTCCAATATGACATGGTCTGGACAAAAGCAAGAAGCATATTATGGGTTTATTCACACCCACGAGACTTAGGAACCAGTACCATTCTTGCTACTTCACACTTTAGCTCAGGATCTGGGATACCACAAGCAAGTATGGGTTTTCAGCCACTCTGAATGCTTTAGCATCATATTTTGCTACGAACCTAAGGACACATTGCTTTTCTTGCTAATTACACCATGATCATTCCCCAGTTTCCCGGCTTGATGCCATTTCATTTCATTTCTAGCTCAGGAATGAAGAATTGGTCTAAACTCTAGATAAAGATTGAAACATTGGCATCCTGAAGCATCTTCCCTGCTTATCTCCCTCAAGGAGGAGGCAGAGGCAAGGAAGCAGTGTCTTGGTCAATGTCCTTGGTTATCGCCAAAAACTTTCCTTAACCTTATATTCATTGATTGTGGCTTCAGCCAACCATAAGTATATTCCTGAGTTGTCTGCCTACGTGGAATATTTTATAAATCCAGTGAGCAGAGTGTGATTGTAATATTATCCATTGCCTCCAAGTAGTTGACTAGGACACTCCAGAAACATTACCTTCTAGGCAAAATGCTTGAATTCTATTCTCTCATCTGTTAGGGAGCAGAGAATTAGGAGCAGGAAGTGTGCGTTTAATTTGACAAAACATTTCAGTTTTGTCGATCACTCAATAAATGGACCCTATTTTTTTGCCTTGTGGAAACAATTTGTCATCATTCACATTTGTGGAGATATATTTCCTAATTTACATAGTGATTGCTGAATTTCACATTTTTTGAACATTACATTGTTTCTGCTATCTGCCATACTGAATTTTTGCACAGGATTTGGTGGGGGAGGAAGGTGTGTCTCAGTGAAGTAGTGTTTGGGACATATATGACCTTATTCTCTGATATGAAACTACTATGATTCTTAGTACTATGGTACTTAGTACATAGCATGTTATTTAGAAGTAATTAATTATGCCAGTTCTAGATGTCAAAAATAAGATTGATGTTTTAAAATCCTCAGGTGAAATAAGTGAACAACTCCATTACTGCTGTTGTAGCTAAAACCAAGTGACTATCTCTTGAGTTAATACATTGAAAGGGAGTAGACTAGAAAGCTTTTCTGGACATTTATGGTATTAAATTCTTTAATTTCAGTTAAATACTGTTGATTTATATTAGCTCAGGAAATGTGGTATTAAAGACACCTGCATTTACATAACTAGTGTAATAGCAGCACTCTTTGTATAGCTACAAAATTTATAAAATACGTTCACTTGCTTTATCTCCTCCATTTCATTTGAGTCTCCCACATGTTGGAGTTTGTGTTGAGAACATATTGCTACCATTCTGTCCTATTGATGAGAAAACAAAGGCTCAGACATATTAACTAACATGATCAAGGCTAAACAGTAACATTGAAGATAAAATAATATAAAATATGTTAAAACGATTTTGTAAACTATATATGCTAATGACATAGAGCTAGAACTCTAATCCAGCTTCGGGATATAGCCTTCTCTATTACAAGTCTTAAATGAATTGTTCTGTGTAACCATATATTCTGCAGAAATTAATCTTTCCTGATAACCACTTTAACCATTACCAGGCTTCTCTTTTGAGTTTTAAAAATGTGCCCAGATACTGAATTTAACAGTGCCCAATCCAAGTAACACAGTTTAAAAAGTTAATCCTACAATCATATAAATTAGTGTAGTTTTCACGAATTTCACCCTCTTCTGATTTCTTTACTGGCTTCTCGCTAGCTTCCTTTTTCAGCTGAAGTAATTGAAGTTTAGAAACTTCAATTTCCAGATGTGCTGTTACAGCCATTTATGAGTGATAGCTTGTAAATAGATGCAGAACAAATTTTCTAACCACTATACCTCATAATATCTTCACTGTTGTCTTTCATTATTTAAAAAATTGACACCACTGACAGTGATTACACATCTCCATTCCATCTCAAACTACACCACAGACATCTTTGAAGAACGCCTAGTACAACAATATTTGTACTTTCCTCGATCATCAGGCATTGGCAAATACTTTACATCTCATCAAATATTATACTGAGTAATGTGTACTTTTGAAAATGGAGGTCAGTCACCAAATTACACTAAAACTGTAAAATATACAGAGAAGCAACAGGCTGCCGGCTGCTGGTCATGCATAGAAATGGGGATTTGAGTAACCATATATTATCCCTGATCAACAAAAATATGCTAGTTAATCAAAAGTTTGCATTTGATGATAGACATAAAATAAATCTAGTAAGGAAACTGGCTTCAAATAGTAAAAAATATCCATGTCTCTGCATATAGTACATTAAAGGGATAGATTAAGACCATAATATCAGTTCGCAATTATCAAAAACAATACAAAAGAAAATTTGTCTAAAGGTAATAAAACATTATTATCAAGTCTGAATAATGCAAAAACAATACTAATAACTATTGCTATTATCAGTAGAAAGAGATTTTTATAAATATTATATAATCTTTGTGATGACATGCAAAGTTAAAGATTAGAATGCAATTTACAGTAAGGGGAGTATAAATTTCTTCCCAAATTCAATAGCTATATTGAATCACTATGTGTATTAAAAAGGGAATAATTTTTAAAAATTTAAGTGAGAAATCCTATTATAAAAATTATAGGTAGATAGGAACATCTACCTATTTGTAGATGATAGCTTACACCTGGGAAAAGATAAAAACAACATTTTACATTTTGGAAAGTTATATATCTCTCAGAAGACATTGATCCAACAATTTCCAAATTGATAAAAAAACAAGTGTAATAGACTTGCTTATTGAGCCTTCAATATCTGAGGCTCATCTCTTCAGTATATGGACTATATAACTCTGGGAATATTAACCTGTCTGAGACTGAGTTTGCCCTGAAAAATATGGGTGGTAACTATCTTCACACACTAGTAGAGGTGAATATTATATAATACGTGTAAACAACATATACAGAGCTCTAAGCTACTCTACATATCTGTATTGATTTTTTTTATTTCTTCAATTCTTCTTTAATGTTAACTTTTAAGCATGCCAATATGACAACTTCTGTTTGTTGTTATGGAAGATTATTTTGCTTTGCTTTGTTTTTCTGGGTCATTGGGGATGGGCTATTGATAGTTTCCCATATTAAGTGATTTTGCTTAAATATTTTCTGTCACTGAAACTAAAAATCTAGCTGCTTTGAGAGAAAGAAAAATAGTACTCAAAAATGTTAAATAAAACTATTAATTGATGGTGATGATTCTGAGTTATTAATTTTTTTTTGGTAAAATTCTCCCTGTAGCACATATATAGCTAGCAGTGTTTTTTTCTCATTTCCTTCAGTTCATTCCATGTTCAGAGGTATTGTTATATGAAAATGTTCTGAAAATATTAGCTCTAGACTAGAAAATAATTTTCCTGTCAAGCAGTCTGTGGTATACAGATGGCGAATAAATGAAAATGTTTACTAAAAAGAAAAGGCTAAGATTAAATATGAATACATAAATGAAGTTTTCTTATATATTTCAATATATAAATACCATGTAAGCAACTGTACTTAATTTTACAGAGTATAAGTATATAGTTTCTCATGTATTTAATGATTAAATTTAATGATTAAGTCATTTCATTTTTTTTTTCAATTTCCTTGACATTAATTTGTATAAGGTCAACAACTAACACTTGTTTATACTGATTCTCCAAAAATGCCAATTAATTTACATTTTGGCATAATTGCATTTGTCTTCCTACTCATATTTTTCCAACCCCTGGGCAATCCAAAATTTTCAGTAATGACAAAACTATAATAATATGATATTGTGACTTCTTATGTTATTAATTTGGTAGGGATATACATGAGTCTATTGTTTCTTGATATATTTCTATTATATTAAATTTTATACTTTAGAGTAATTTCCTTCTACACACCAAACACATTAATAATTAATAAATTTCCCAATGGCCAACAGGAAAACATTAACTCTCCCTTTAGAAATCTATTTAAAAATCATTAAGGTTTAATTTTGTGAATAATGTTAAGATGGTGGTCCAATTTAAATTTCTTCATATGATTATCCACTTTCCCAACACCATTTATTGAATAAACTATTCTTTCTCCACTGAGTGTTCTTAGTTTCCTTATTAAATATTAGTTTATTATATATGTCAGGGGTTATTTATGGGTGCTTGATACTGTTCCATTGGTCTATGTGTTAATTTTTAAGATAGTATGATATCATTTGATTATTTCAACTTTGTAGTATAGTTTGGTATTAGAAAATATGATGCCCCCTGTTTTGTTCTTCTTTCTCAGGATTGCTTTGATTATTCAGGATCTTTTCTACTCCCATACAAATTTTATGGTTGCTTTTTCTATCTGTGAAAAGTATTATTGGAATTTTGATAGGGATTGCATGAATGTCCAAATTCCACATTGGATCTTGATAGGAATTGTGCTGCATACATAAATGGCTTTGGGTAGTATGGACATTTTAACAATATTGATTCTTCCTATCCATGAACACAGGATGTCTTTACATTTAGTGTGACTTCTTCAATTTCCTTCATCAAGATCTTATGGTTTTCAGTGAACAGATCTGCCAACTCCTTGGTTAAATTTATTCCTGTGTATTTTATTGGTTTGTTGCTGTTGTAAATTGGATAGTTTTCTCTATTTCCTTTCAAGATACTGTGTTGTTAGTGTATAGAAATGCAACTGAGATTTGCTTGTTAATTTTTGTATCTTGGAACTTTACTGAATTAATTGATTAGATCTAATAATTTTTGTAAGTCTTTAGGATTTTCCATACACAAGATCCTGTCATCAGGAAACAAAGACAATTTTACTTCTTCTTTTCCAGTGAGGATGCCCTTTATTTCTTTTTCTAACCTAATTTCTCTCGCTAGAATTTTCAGTACTGTGTAGAGTAGGAGTGGTGAGGGGGCACCTTTATCTTATTCTTGATCTTAGAGAAAAAATTTTCAAATTTTCCCTGTTGAGAATTATGTTAGCTGTGCATTTGTTCCTCCTATACCCAATTTATTTAGAGTTTTTATCATTAATTGATGTTGTATTTTGTCAAATGCTTTTTCCACATTTATTGAGATGACCATATGATTTTTACATTTTACTCTGTTAATGTGAAATACTCAGATTTATTGAGTTATGTTGAACCACCAGTGAATTGCAAAAATAAATCCCAATTGCTTATGGTGTGTGATTATTTTAATATGCTGTTGAATTTAGTTTGTTAGTATATTTTGTGTATATTTGTATCTGTGCTAATCAGGGATACTGGTCTATAGTTTTCTCTTTCTTGTAGTTTCCTTATCTGTCTTTGGTATCAGGGTAATGCTGGTCTTGTAAAATGAGTTTGTGAGTATTCCCTCCTCTTCTCTTTTTTGAAAGGGCTTGAAAAGGATTGGTATTAATTCTTCTTTGAATGTTTAAGAATGCAACAGGAAAGCCATCTGATCGTGACCTTTTCTTGTTGGAAGATTTAAATTACTGATTCACTCTCTTTGTTAGTAACTAGAGTATTCATATTTTCTATTTCTTAATGATTTAGTCTTGGTAGGTTTTATGTTTCTAGGAATTTATCCATTTCTTAAAGGTTGTCCAATTTGTTAGAGTATAATTTTTCATAGTAGTCTCTTATGATTCTTTGTATTTCTGTGGTACCAATTGTAATGTCTCCTCTTTCTTCCTAATTTTATTTGTCTTCTCTCTTTTCTAAATTATTTTAGCTAAAGTTTTATCAATTTTGTTTATCTTTTCAAAATACCAGCTCTTAGTTTCATTGATCTTTCTATTGTTTTTCTAGTCTCTATTTCATTTACAACTCAAAATAGATTAAAGTCTTAAACATAAAACCTGAAACCATAACACTCCCAGAAAAAAGGCATAGGGAAAAACCTCCTTGACATTGGCCTTGGCAATATATATTTTTTTAGTGTGACACCAGAATCATAAACAATAAAAGTACAAACAAGTAAGTGGACTTTAAAAAACTAAAAAGCTTCTGTACACCAAAAAAAAAAATCAACAAAATGATAAGGCAGCCTATGGAATGAGAGAAAATATTTATAAATCATATATCTGATAAGGGATTAATATCTCATATATATAACAAATTTATACAACTCATAGCAAAAAAACAAATAAAAATGGACAGAGAAAATTCATAGACATTTTTTTCAAAAAAGACATACAAATGTCCAACAAATAAAGCAAAGATGCTCAACATTGCTAATCATTAGGGAAATTCAAATCAAAACCACAATGAGATACCTGTTGGAATGGCTATCTTCAAAAAGACAAGAAATAACACGTCTTGGTGAGGATGTGTAGAAAAGTGAATGCTGTGTATTTTTGGTGTGAATGTAAGTTGGTACAGCCACTATGGAAACAGTATGGATGCTCATCAAAAAACTAAAAATAAAACCACCATATAATCCAGAAATCTCACTTCTGGGTATATATCCAAAAAATATGAAATCATATTCTCAAACAGATATTTGCACTCTTTGTTCAATGGGGCATTATTCACAATAACCAAGATATGAAAACACCACAAGTGTCTATCAGTAGATGAATAAAGAAAATGTAATATATCCATACATTGCAAAATTATTTAGCCACAGATAAAGAAGGAAATCTTCTCATTTGCAACAACATGGATAGATATTGAGGGCATTGTGTTAAATGAAATAATTCGGACAGGGAAAGATAAATACTATGTGAAATCACTTATATATGGAATCTGAAAAAGTGAAACTCATACAAACAGAGAGTACAGGTGTAGCTGTCATGGGCTGGGGGTGGTCAAAGTGTACAAACTTCCAGTTATAATATGAGTAAGTTCTGGGGATGTAATATATAGCATGGTGAATATAGTTAACAATATATACTTGAAAGTTTTTAGTGAATAGACTTTAAATGTTCTAACTACAAAAAAGAAATGGTAATTATATGAGATGAAAAAGGTGCTAATTAACACTACTGATGTAATCATTTTGCAATATATAAGTGTATCAAATCTACACAAACTTTATAATCACATAATTTGAATTCTTCCTTATACCATAGAGCATGAGAAAACCTTCATCTACTTCTTATCCCCTTTCTTTTGTTTTTGTTTTTGGTTGTTGTTTTTGGTGGTGATGGTTTTCATATTCTCACTTCTGTTAGATAATGAAAAGATGAAGGACAGCTTGACAGTGGTCTCTTGTTTGATGACACTGGAAGTAAAAGAGTCAGATGGAAATAAAGAGAGAAACAGAGATGAAGACAAAAAGAGTACATACAAAAATACTTAGGTCAGAGAAAACTAATACTTTTTTACACTGTGAAATCAAAATAAAAAATTAAAGCCACATATAACTGAAATAGTATGGTTGCAAAAGTTTATGAAGTAGATGAGGGACATTCAAGATGGCAGAGGAGTAAGACATGGATGTCACCTTCCTCCCAACAAATACATCAAAAATATAACTACATGTGGAACAACTCCTACAGAACACCTGCTGAATGCTGGCAGAAGACTTTAGACTGCCCCAAAGGCAAGAAAATCACCACGTACCTGGATAGGGCAAAAGAAAAAATAATAAAACAGAGACAAAAGAATAGGGATGAGACCTACACCTCTGGGAGGGAGCTGTGAAGGAGAAAAGTTTCCACACACTAGAAAGCCCCTACACTGGTAGAGATGGGGACTGGTGGTGGGGGAAGCTTTGGAGCAATGGAGGAGAGCACAGTAACAGAGGTGCATAGGGCAAAGTGGAGAGATTCCTGCACAGAGGATCAGTGCCGAACAGCATTACCAGCCTGAGAGGCTTGTCTGCTCCCCCGCAGGGGTGGGTGGGAGCTGGAGGCTGAGACTCTGGCTTCGGAGTTCAGATCCAGAAAGAAGACAGGGGTTGGCTGCATGAACACAGCCTGAAGGGGGCTAGTGCACCACAGCTAGCCAGGAGGGAGTCTGGGAAAATGTCTGGAACCACCTAAGAGGCAAGAGACCATTGTTTCTGGATGTGCAAGGAGAGGGGATTCAGAGCCCTGCCTAAATGAGCTCCAGAGATGGGTGTGAGCTGCTGATATCAGCGAGGACAGCAGAGATGGGCATGAATGCTAAGACTGCTGCTGCAGCCACCAAGAAGCCTGTGTGCAAGCACAGGTCACTATCCACACCTCCCCTTCCAGGAGACTGTGCAGCCTGCCACTGCCAGGGTCCCCTGAACCAGGGACAAATTCCCTGGGAGAACACATGGCATGCCTCAGGCTGTTGCAACGTCACACCAGCCTCTGCAGCCACAAGCTCACACTGTATTCCATACCCCTCCCTCTCCCCAGCCTGAGTGAGCCTGAGCCCCCTAATCAGCACGACTTTAACACCGTCCTGTCTGGGTGGGGAATAGTCACCCACAGGTAACCTACAAGCAGAGACAGGGCCAAAACCAAAGCTGAACCCCAGGAGCTGTGCAAGCAAAAGAGAGAAAGGAAAATTTCTCCCAGCAACCTCAGGAGCAGTGGATTAAATCTCCACAAACAACTTGATGTACCCTTCATCTGTGGAATACTTGAATAGAAAATGAATCATCCCAAAATTGAGGCGGTGGATTTTGGGAGCAACTGTAGACTTGGGGTTTGCTCTCTGCATCTAATTTGGTTCTGGTTTTATGTTTATCTTAGTTTAGCATTTAGACCTTATTATGATTAGTAGATTTGTTTATTTATTTGGTTGCACTCTTCCCTTTATATATATATATATAATTTTCTCTTTTTCTCTTTCTGTGAGTGTGTATATGTAGGTTTCTTTGCGTGATTTTTTTCTGTCTAGATTTGTTTTTACCATTTTTCATATGCTTCTGTATGTCCATTTTTTTTAAATATAGTTCTTAGTGCTTGTTATCATTGGTGGATTTGTTGTTTGAATTGGTTCTCTCTTCTTTCTTTTTTTCTTTACTAATTATTATTTTTAATTTTAATATTTTTTATTTTAATAACTTATTTTATTTTATTTTTATTAAATTTTTCTTTCCTTCTTTCTTTTTCTTTTTCTCCCTTTTCTTCTGAACTGTGTGGCTGACAGGGTCTAGGTGCTCTGGCCGGATGTCAGGCCTGACCCTCTGAGGTGGGAGAGCTGAGTTCAAGACATTGCTCTATCAGAGACCTCCCAGCCACAAGTAATATCAAATGGTGGAAGTTCTCCAAGAGATCTCCATCTCAATGCTAAGACCCAGGTGCACTCAACAGCCAGCAAGCTACAGTGCTGGACACCCCATGCCAAACAACTAGCAAGACAGGGACACAACCCCACCCATTAGTAGAGAGGCTGCCTAAAATCATACAAAGTCACAGACACCCCAAAACACACCACCAGATGTGGTCCTGACCACCAGTCAGTGAAGATCCAGCCTCATATACCAGAACACAGGCACCAGTCCATTCCACCAGGAACTTACACAACTCACTGAAACAACTTACCCACTGGGGGCAGACACAAAAACAATAGGAACTGCAAACATGCAGCTTGCAAAAAGGAGACCCCAAACACAGTAAGTTAAGCAAAATGAGAAGACAGAGAAATACATAGCAGATGAAGGAGCAAGGTAAAAACCCACTAGACCAAACAAATGAAGAGGAAATACATGGTCTACCTGAAAAAGAATTCAGAGTAATGATAGTAAGGATAATCCAAAATCTTGGAAATAGAATGGAGAAAATACAAGACACATTTAATAAGGACCTAGAAGAACTAAAGAGCAAACAAACAATGATGAACAAATACTAAATGAAATTAAAAATTCTTCAGAAGGAAGCAATAACAAAATAACTGAGGCAGAAGAATGAATAATTGACCTGGAAGATAAAATAGTGGAATTAACTATGGAAGAGCAGAATATAAAAAAAGAATGAAAATAATTGAGGACAGTCTTAGAGACATCTAGGACAACATTAAATGCGCCAACATTAGAATTATATGGGTCCCAGAAGAAGAAGAGAAAAAAAAAAGGGACTGAGAAAATATTTGAAGAGATTATAGTTGAAAACGTCCCTAACATTGGAAAGGAAAGAGTCAATCAAGTCTAAGAAGTGCAGAGAGT
The DNA here is from genome assembly GCF_963455315.2 of Globicephala melas. Taxonomy (NCBI): domain Eukaryota; kingdom Metazoa; phylum Chordata; class Mammalia; order Artiodactyla; family Delphinidae; genus Globicephala; species Globicephala melas. The sequence continues at coordinate 37,124,286 of NC_083317.1, forward strand.
CCCATACAGAATAAAACCAAGGAGAAACACATCAAAACACATATTAATCAAACTATCAAAAATTAAATACAGTGGAAAAATATTAAAAGCAGCAAGGAAAAAGCAACAAATAATATGCAAGGGAATCCCCATAAGGTTAACAACTGATCTTTCAGCAGAATCTCTGCAAGCCAGAAGGGAGTGGCAGGACATATTTAAAGTGAGGAAAGGGAAAAAGCTACAACCAAGATTACTCCACCAAGCAAGGATCTCATTCAGATTCAACAGAGAAATTAAAACCTTTACAGACAAGCAAAAGCTAAGAAAATCCAGCACCACCAAACCAGCTTTACAACAAATGCTCAAGGAACTTCTCTAGGCAGGAAACAAAAGAGAAGGAAAAGACCTACAATAACAAAACTAAAAACAATTATGAAAAAGGTATTAGGAACATACATAGTGATAACTGTCTTAAATGTAAATGGATTAAATGCTCCAAACAAAAGATACAGGCTGGGTGAATGGATACAAAAACAAGACCTGAATATATATGGGGTCTACAAGAGACCGACTTCAGACCTAGTGACACATACAGACTGAAAGTGAGGGGATGGAAAAAGATATTCTGTGCAAATGGAAATCAAAAGAAAGTTGGACTAGCAATTCTCATATCAGACACAAATCACTTTAAAATAAAGACTATTAAAAGACAAAGAAGGACACTATATAATGATCAAGGGATCAATCCAAGAAGAAGATATAACACTTGTAAATATTTATGCGCCCAGCATAGGAGCACCTCAATACATAAGGCAAATGCTAACAGCCAGAAAAGGGGAACTCGACAGTAACACAATAATACTAGGGGACTTTAACACACCACTTTCATCAATGGACAGATCATCCAAAATGAAAATAAATAAGGAAGCACAAGCTTTAAATGATGCATTAAACAAGATGGACTTAATTGATATTCATAGAACACTCCATCCAAAAACAACAGAATACAGTTTCTGCTCAAGTGCTCATGGAACATTCTCCAGGATAGATCATATCTTGAGAAAAAAATCAAGCATTGGTAAATTTAAGAAAATTGAAATCATATCAAGTATCTTTTCTGATGACCACACTATGAACCTAGATATCAATTACAGGGAAAAAGCCATAAAATATAAAAACACATGGAGGCTAAACAATACACTGATAAATAACCAAGAGATCACTGAAGAAATCAAAGAGGAAATAAAAAATATCTAGAAACAAATGACAATGAAAACACAATGACCCAAGGGCTTCCCTGGTGGCGCAGTGGTTGAGAGTCTGCCTGCCGATGCAGGGGACATGGGTTCGTGCCCCAGTCCGGGAAGATCCCACATACCATGGAGTGGCTGGGTCTGTGAGCCATGGCTGCTGAGCCTGCATGACTGGAGCCTGTGCTCCTCAATGGGAGAGGCCACAACATTGAGAGGCCCGCATACAGCAAAAAAAAAAAAAAAAAAAAAAAAAACCACAATGACCCAAAACCTATGGGATGCAGCAAAGGCAATTCTAACAGGGAAGTTTAGAGCAAAACAATCCTACCTCAAGAAACAAGAAACATCTCAAATAAACAACCTAACCTTACACCTAATGCAATTAGAGAAAGAAGAAAAATATACCCCAAATTTAGCAGAAGGAAAGAAATCATAAATATCAGAACAAAAATAATTGAAAAACAAATGAAGGAAATGATAGCAAAGATCAATAAACTAAAAGTTTTGTCTTTGAGAAGATAAACAAAATTGATAAAATATTAGCCAGACTCATTAAGAAAAAATGGGAGAAGACTCAAATCAGTAGAATTAGAAATGAAAAAGGAGAAGTTACAAGAGATACTGCAGAATTCCAAAGCATTATAAGAGACTACTACAAGCAACCATATGCCAAAAAAAAAAATGGACAACTTGGAAGAAATGGACACATTCTTAGAAAAGCACAACCTTCTGAGATTGAACCAGGAAGAAATAGAAAAATATAAAGAGACAAATCACAAGCACTGAAATTGAAACTGTGATTAACAATCTTGCCACAAACAAAAGCCCAGGACCAAATGGCTTCACAGGCAAATTCTATGTAACATTTAAATAAGAGCTAACACCTATCCTTCTCAAACTCCTCCAAAATATAGCAGAGGGGGGAACACTCCCAAACTCATTCTACGAGGCTACCATCACTCTGATACCAAAACCAGACAAAGATGTCACAAAGAAAGAAAATTACAGGCCAATATCACTGATGAATATAGATGCAAAAATCCTCAACAAAATGCTAGCAAATAAAATCCAATCACACATTAAAAGGATCATACAACATGATCAAGGGAGGTTTATCCCAGGAATGCAAGGATTCTACAATATATGCAAATCAATCAATATGATAAACCACATTAACAAATTGAGGGAGAAAAACCATATGATCACCTCAACAGATGCAGAAAAACTTTTGACAAAATTCAACACCCATTTATGATAAAAACCCTCCAGACAGTAGGCATAGAGGGAACTTTCCTCAACATAATAAAGGCCATATATGACAAACCCACAGCCAACATCACTCTCAAAGGTGAAAAAGTGAAACCATTTTCACTAATATCAAGAACAAGACAAGGTTGCCCACGCTCACCACTATATTTCAACATAGTTTTGGAAGTTTTAGCCACAGCAATCAGAGAAGAAAAAGAAATAAAAGGAATCCAAATTGGAAAAGAAGTAAAACTATCACTGTTTGCAGATGACATGATACTATACATAGAGAATCCTAAAGATGCTACCATAAAACTACTAGAGCTAATCAATGAATCTGATAAATAGCAAGATACAAAATAATGCACAGAAATCTCTTGCATTCTTATATACTAATGATGAAAAAACTCCAAGAGAAATTAAGTAAACATTCCCATTTACCATTGCAACAAAAAGAATAAAATACTTAGGAATAAACCTACCTACGGAGACAAAAAACTATAAAACACTGATTAAAGAAATTAAAGATGATACAAACAGATGGAGAGATATACCATGTACTTGGATTGGAAGAACCAACATTGTGAAAATGACTCTACTACCCAAAGCAATCTACAGATTCAGTGCAATCCTTATCAAACTACCAATGGCATTTTTCATAGAACTAGAACAAAAAATTTCACAATTTGTATGGAAACAAAAAAGACCCCGAATAGACAAAGCAATCTTGAGAAAGAAAAACGGAGCTGGAGGAATCAGGCTCTCTGACTTCAGATTATACTATGAAGCTACAATAATCAAGACAGTATGGTACTGCCATAAAAACAGAAATACAGATCAATAGAACAGGACAGAAAGCCCAGAGATAAGTCCATGAACATATAGTCACCTTATCTTTGATAAAGGAGGCAAGAATATACAATAGAGAAAAGACAGCCTCTTCAATAAGTCGTGCTGGGAAAATTGGACAGCTACATGTGAAAGAATGAAATTAGAACACTGCATAACAACATACACAAAAATAAACTCAGAAGTGATTAAAAACCTATATGTAAGGCCAGACACTATAAAACCCTTAGAGGAAAACACAGACTGAACACACTTTGACATAAATCACAGCAACATATTTTATGACCCACATCCTAAAGTAATAAAAATTAAAACAAATATAAACAAATGGTACCTAATGAAACTTAAAAGATTTTGCACAGCAAAGGAAACCATAAACAGCATGAAAAGACAACCATCAGAATGGGAAAGCATATTTGTAAATGAAGCAACTGACAAAGGATTAACCTCCAAAATATACAAGCATCTCATGCAGCTCAATATCAAAAAAAAACCCAATCAATCCAATCCAAAAATGGGCAGAAGACCTAAATAGACATTTCTCCAAAGAAGATATACAGATTGCCAACAAACACATGAAAGGATGCTCAACATCACTAATCATTAGAGAAATGTAAATCAAAACAATGAGGTATCACCTCACCAGTCAGAATGGCCATCATCGTAAAATCTACTAACAATAAATGCTGGAGAGGGTGTGGAGAAAAGGGAACCCTCTTGCAGTGTTGGTGGGAATGTACAATGATACAGCCACTATGGATAAAAGTATGAAGCTTCCTTAAAAAGCTAAAAATAGAACTACTCTATGACCCAGAAATCCCACTACTGGGCATATACCCTGAGAAAAGTATAATTCAAAAGAGTCATGTACTAACAATGTTCATTGCAGCTCTATTTACAATAGCCAGGATATGGAAGCAACCTAAATGTCCATCAACAGGTAAATGGATAAAAAAGATGTGGCACATATATAAAATGGTATATTAGCCTTAAAATGAAATGAAATTGAGTTATTTGTAATGAGGTGGATGGACCTAGAGACTGTCATAGAGAGTGAAGTAAATGAGAAAGAGATAAACAAATACCGTATGCTAACACATATATATGGAATCTAAAAAATTTTTTTTCTTTCTGAAGAACCTAGAGGCAGGACAAGAATAAAGATGCAGACATAGAGAATGGACTTAAGGACATGGGAAGGGGGAAGGGTAATCTGGGATGAAGTGAGAGACTGGCATGGACATATATATAATACTAAATGTAAAATAGCTAGCTAGTGGGAAGCAGCCGCATAGCACAGGGAGATCTGCTCGGTGCTTTGTGTCCATCTAGAGGGGTGGGAGAGGGAGAGTTGGAGGGAGACACAAGAGGGAGGACATATGGGGATATATATATATGTATAGCTGATTCACTTTGTTGTACAGCAGAAACCAACACACCATTGTAAAGCAATTATACTCCATAAAGATATTAAAAAAACACACACTGTAACAAGAAAAAAGTGTATGAAGTATATTTTATTACATTAATATATGTCATATGGCACACAATTATAGTGTGTGTTTACAAGGAAGTAGAATACCTTTATGGAAAGGAAGATGACAGTGAACATAGGCATACATAATTTTTAACATGCCCACATTTAAAGGATAATAATCATCTCTAAATAATAATAATAAATTATTAAATATGTTAATCTACTAAGCATAAATATTAATTATTTATTACTAAATTACTGATCCTTATAAATAATAATTAATAAAATGAGTAAATATAAACAAGACATTATGATTAAATGACAACATTATATGCAACAGATTATCAAATGTATCTGCACATTAACATATTTTGTAGTGGATGCTGAGACAATGGTGATTAAAGCTGAGAAACAATAAAGTTAATTGATCAAAAGGATAAATTGTTTATTTAAATGTCACAGTCCTATGTTGTGTCAGAATGCTCTGCTTTGAGTGTTCAGATGCTTGAACCCTTGGACTTCTGCCACTTACTGGCCATTGGACTTTAAATGAGTAAGAAAACTGGAGAGCTGTTTTCTCATTTCCAATATGAAGTTAATTAAATGATGTCACTTCTAGATCAATTTAATGATGATTTATCTACCCATCCACTTACCTACCTATGTACATCTTTTTCTAAATATCTATCTGTAATTCTTACTCTAAATATGCCTGTATATCTAGAGTCTGAGTGTCACAGGCTGGCTTCCCCCAAAAGCTAAGGCTGACATAGAGTTTAGTGCTCTTGGGATCAGTATTCATGGGGAGAAGATACAAGACATCACTGGACCCTACAGGGAGTGCCAAAGCTAAGGTGGCTCTTCAAAGTGTCTCTAACTTTGAGCAAGGGAGCCAGGAGTATATACCCTGTGTCTAGAAGTCAATGAATACAGAATGCCAGGGCAGAGAACATGTCTTTAAGAAAAGTAATCTCCAGCTGAGACAATTCTGAAGAGAACTTATAGCTGAGGATTGGCAGACAAGAACCTTCTCAACAGTTTGGGTAAGTTCCTCAGACCTGAAGAAAGGATCTGAATGGTGCAGCACAACGTCATGATGTAGATAATGTTTGAGGTACTCCAGCTTTTCAAAGAGATCCATCTATCTCCTTGAATATCCAGGGTATGAGCAGTAATAACTGGGGTGTTCAAAGCACTTTTAACAAAATAACCAACTCCATCAGTGAGGTATGATATGACAAATTAATTTCCATTCTAAGTTTGGTTATGGTATAAATTCCTCAGAATTTATAAAGTATATGAGTCAGAACTCTCCAGTGCCCTCTAGAGAGATTCCTCTATTCCTTTGAAGAAGTAGTTTTCATAGACACAACACATCTTTTCATTAAAAAAAATAATAATTTTAATGCCTTTTTTATTACTTTGAAATGAAATTCATAGATAATATAGCCTATCTGTAAATATAATTTCAAAGGATGAATATGATACAACTATAAGGAGAAAGAAAAGTCATTTATAATAAAATAACATGCATTTCAATATGTAAATATTGAGGCATGACAAAATTGGTTGAAACGATGTAGTCAGCTACATGCACTATAAATTGACTACTACTAACACAGCCATATATTGTCCTGTATTGGAAAATCAACCACTAAAGGGATTACTATTGATGGTCTAGCAACTAAAATTGAGGACAACTCTAAATTCCTGAACAAAACAAATTAAAATCTTCTTTCCTCTCTCCCAGTATTTGTGTTTCCTGGAAATTTACTGTATCTTAAAACTGTGAAAAAATTGTGTTTATATGTCAAGAAAGTTAAATTCCATGTTCAGTTCATTATAAACATGTTTTTCATCTCTATGATTGTAGGACATTAAAATCACATATGAAACAAGGAACAATTTTCCTTGTGTGAGAATGCTTGCAGACTGCATTCTTTGTCAACCCATTAAGTACCAGTATCCCTCAATCACTATGATAAATAAAATGCTCCTTGTATTTGCTTAATGCCTCCAAGGGCCAATACCCCACATTCAAGCATTACACCAGAATGTCTGTTTAGCCGTATAGAGTGCGGAGGAATTGCTAAGTACTGATTTTATTTCTCGTCTTCATATATGAAATTTCAGCCAAGTTTCCACATCATCTCTCTCTCTTTTGGGGCTGGGCACATTTACACTGAATTACTTTATTTGTTAAAGAGTTTACAAAGCATCCCTCTTCTGATATTGCTCTCACTAGACATGAGATAAAGGTAATCAAATTGCTTGAGCTTCTTTTGGTGACATGGGTGCTGCCTGAAGTATACTGGGGACCTAGGATTAAATCCCTATTTTTCTGCTTAGGACTTTATGATCATTAGAGATTAAACGACTTTGAGAGCCAATTCTCCTATCATTTAATTAAAAATGCTAATAAAATCCATGGTTGCTGTGCAAATTGAAAGAAATAATGTGTAGACAATTCAGCAATTAGCATAGATTATGAGCAGCACATAGTTACTGATGCTAGAATATTAAGCTACAATTTGGAGGAAAGATTAAATATAGACAGAGAAATACCTAGATAGAAAATGTAGAGTGAAAGAATTGGATTCTAATATTGTTGTGTGACAATACCTAATTATGTCCCCTTATCTTAACGTTGGAATATCACCATATCCCATAGGTGAGAAGACCACACAATTTATCATCTAACATGGAATACTTTACAAGGAAAGGGGATGTTATTAACAATTACACTAGAAAAACAGACATAACCTAGGAGAGGAAATTAGGACCCATGGACACCATAATCAAAAGTCTTATCATCAGACTCCATTGGTGGTCATGGACAAAACAGTCTTGACATATTTGACATTCTTCATATATTTTATGTCATAATATATTATTTTAATCTAAAATTTGGTAACTTGGAAATTTTAAGTTCTTAGTGTTTTAATGTTTTTACTAAATGTAGGCATATCTTATTGTTTACCTTTTTATGTATTAAATACAAACCATTACCTTCAAATTTTTAATTAGGTACTATAATATTTTAGACTCGAGCATTAGGTAAAATTTTATTTCAGTTCATTCATTATTTTTTCCAAATAATATATTGTTAAAAATAGTGCTGTATTTATAGAGATTAAGGTCATAAATTATTTGCTTAAAGCACTGTAAACTTTGGAGTCATACTGACTTGTTAATAACTATCACTGCCCCTCGATTTTCTTACTAGCTGCACACCTTGATCAAATTGCTTATCCTCAACTAACTTGAGTTTCTTCATCTGGAAAATGGGGACTATAACATCTACCTTACAAGGTTGTTTAAAAGAATATTAAGTTATTTGTCTATAGATGATTCCTTTAAACATACAATGTCTTCATTTTTAATATTTTAAACTATTAAATGAGGTAAATGAAGTTTGTAAAATAATTGTCTTATAGACTTGATGAAATTTTTTCACACTATACATATGTGCTGAATCATGACATCTTCTCCCATGAATTCAACTACTGTTTCCATGCAAATAGCTCAAATTTTTTCTCTTCAGCAAACATTTCCTACTACTAAATTCCAGGACCATAAATACAACTACATATTCCAGTTCTTCTAGATATTGTACAGCTATCTCAAATTCAAAATGTCAAAAGTTGAACTCACTATCACCCTCTCAACACTACCCTTATCCTACTTTCCAAAGCTCAGTAAATGGCATCATTACTTCCTTTGTTGCCCAAACAAGAAACCGGAAGAGATTCTTCATTTTTCCCTCACTTTTATTGCTCTACATCTAATCGGTAAATGAAGATGGCTAATTTATATTTCTATAATAAATAAATGTTTCGTTCTTTCCATCCATCTTACAAACTACCTCTCATCATTTTTTACAATTTTTTTTTTTTTTTATGTTCCAGACTCATAAGTGACCACACTATTTACACTCATACCCACTTAATTTCTTTGTCCTCATTATGGCTGGAATAATCTTCCAAATGCCAGCATCTCTCCCCTGATTTCTTAACCACATACCTTCAACAAAATGTTCAGACTTCTTTCCATGGCATACAGAGTCTATATTTGATTTGGTCTCCACCATCATCATTTGCTATTCCCCATCCTTACATTTTGCAGTCTACTCTGAATAAGTTCCATTGTGGAATTTCTGTTTTAATCTCATTAGGAAATGTGTGGGCTCCTAATTCTTCAGCCCCACATCGTGTTTAATTTAACTTATTTACTCAAAACTCAACTGCTGACTTACCTCCTCAGTAGGTTTCCAGAAAAAAAATACAGGATGCCCAGTGAAATTTGTATTTTAAATAAACAATAATATCTTAGTATAAGTATGTATCAGGTAATATTTGCAACACACTTATACTAATATACTATTCATACTGTATTTTATTTGTTAAATCTGGCAAACCCTCTCCACAAGGAAATTTCTCTCAAGAGCTCTTCCAGATTAGTTGCCATATTTATGCCTTAAAATCACATCTACCCCATCACTTATCTGATTGTGTTGAATGTACTTAAATACATCTAACTGCTAAAAACTGTCTAAAGGAAGCACCTTAAATTGTGAAATTCTTGTAGTTCTAAACTACTAAAAACTGTCTAAAGGAAGCACCTTATATTGTGAAATTCTTGTAGTTCTATTTTGAAATTTCCTAAATGAAGAGGAAAATTGCTTCTGGCAAAGCTGGATAGAATTGTTAATACAACTTTACTATTCTATAGTGATAACTATTTCCTCACTATTTATATTTTAATCTATTTGACTTTGTATGGCTTTTATTATTTTTCTTGTAAGAGCACTGAAATTATGTAATTTAAAAATTAAGGATGTCTTTTTTACAAGTTTTTTCAAGGTTTGTAAAGAGATTATAGATGATTTTTCTGGAGCCTATTTTCATGTCGCTGGGACACAAATACAAATGTCAAAAATATAATCAGTTTATGTACAAATGAGTACTTTTATTAATGCTACTAATAATGCTTTATTGATGTGAATATTATAGGTAAATACGATTAAGTGAAGGACATTAGTTTATGAATACTCGTAGACTTAACAAAATGTGGTTTTGGAAAATATTTATAGGTGAAGTTCTAAGCTAGCACAGTTGGATATTTTGCCACCAAATACTGTTTGATCAATTAGGGATGGTTGTAGCCTTAGGATAACTACAAAATAATTCATAGTGGAAAATTTTTGAAAATTGAATAGCATACAATGCAAATAAAAACTCATAGCAATTGAAGATTGACTGTAAGCTTAGACCTTTGTGATAGTATATCATTGTTGGAATGTGTGTGCCTCTGTTTTATTTTTTCCTTTACTTAACAGGTAAAAATGTATCAAAACTCATCTTTTTATACCACTTAAAACACAATACATATAATATTATGTGTATATGTATATATATTTGTATTTATAGAAAGAGCCTTAAAGCTAATGGTTTTAAATAAAAATTTAAATAAAATTTTATTTATGTGATTCTTAGCATATTTTGTACCAGTTTAGAAATAAATATAGATATCTCTACTTAACTTTCAAGTACAATAAATTAGATTTACATCCTTAGAAAGGAAGAATTCTATAGGAATTAATACTAATATGTATTGATGGTATCTTATGTTTTCTATTTAGTATTGATAGTTCCACTGAATTCTGTAACACTTAGATGTATTTCCACTGCTTTCTGCTGGAGTTTCTAAGCAAAATATTACAATCTTGGTATAATAAAATTTTAAGTTAAATAATAAGGTCAGCTATATTTTTAAGTGTACCTCCTGACGACGTTTGATAAATGGAGTAATCCACAGCCCAATCAAGATGTTGACTATTTCAATCAGTCCAAAGTTTTCCTCAAGTCCCTTGCCAATTAATATCTGCCTCCTTGAAGACAATTACTGTTCTGATTTCTATCACCATACTCTGCCTGTTCAAAAATATAAATTAATGGAACACAGCAACATACTATTTTGTGCCTGCCTTTCACTCTGTAGTATTTTAGCAATTCATTCTTGTGTCATGTGTTAGTAATTTGCTCATTTTATTGATGATATTCCATTGAATGAACATACCACAATTCATTTATCCACTCTCCTGATAATGGAAATTTGGTCATTTCCAGTTTGGTCCTGTTATGGAAACAGCAACATTCATGCACATATCTTTTTGTGAACATATGTTTTCATTTATATTGGATCAATAGGTAGGGGTGGAATTGTTGTATCATAGGGAAAATGTTACCTTAGTTTTACAATGTTATTTAACCATTACTTATTTCATTTACTTTCCATTCTCACCAATATTTTGTGTTGTCAGCCTTTTTATTTATTTATTTATTTATTTATTTATTGCATCTGGCTTCTTTTACTGTGCATGGGTTTTTTTTGTGTTTTTTTTTAACATCTTTATTGGAGTATAATTGCTTTACAATGGTGTGTTAGTTTCTGGTTTAAAACAAAGTGAATCAGCTATACATATACATATATCCCTATATCTCCTCCCTCTTGTTTCTCCCTCCCACCCTCCCTATCCCACCCCTCTAAGTGGTCACAAAGCACTGAGCTGATCTCCCTGTGCTATACAGCTGCTTTCCACTAGCTGTCTATTTTACCTTTGGTAGTATATATAAGTCCATGCCACTCTCTCACTAGCCTTTTTAAACATTCGGTATTGAAAAGAGTGTATATAATTGTATCTTCCTGAGCTTTTAAATGTCATGTCCTTAATGAGTATAATGTTGAAAAAAATTCATGTGCTTATTGATCTTTCCTTTGTAAAGTGTCTGTTCAAATCTTTTATGCATATTTCTTATTTTTATCATATTTTGTTATTGAGTTATAGGATTTCTTTATATATTCTGGATAAAAGGATTGATTTGACAGAGATACATATTATGAATAGCTTTTCAAAGTGCTGTTTCATTACTCACTTTTAAAAGTGTCTCTTAAAGAAAAAAGTTTTAAATTTTTATGAAACTCATTATATATACATATATATATTTTTTTTTAAGAAAGGGGATTCTGACCCAAGATACCTTTACCGCCCACACAAAGGTCAAGATAGTTTCTTAAGCTTTCTTCAAGGAGTTATGGAGTTTAATTTTTATGTTTATGGCTATGATCTATCTACAATTAATTTTTGTGTTTGAAATAAGATAGTGGTTGAGATACACACACATTTATTTATTTATATTGCTTTCCATTTGCTCCTCCAGTAATTTCAGCTCCATTTGTGGAAAATATTTTCCTTTTATCCATTGGATTGCTTCGGACCTTTACTGAAACTCAATTGACATATGTTTAGCTTTAGACTCTGTACTGTTCAATCATTTATTTTTCTCTTCTCATGTCAATGCCACACTCTCTTGATTACTATATTTTCCCAGTAACTCTTAAAGTCAGGAATTGTAAGCCCTAAAATTCCTTCTTTCTGGAAATAATTTTTAGTATATTAGGTCCTTTGTATTTACAAATGAATTCTAGATATGCTTGTCCTTTTATACAAAATGCCTGTTGGGAATTTGATTAGTATTGCATTAAATCTAAAGATTAATATGGAGAGAATTATCCTTTTAGCAACATTTTGTCTTCCAATCATCATGCTATATCTTTCAACTTATTTAGGTCATTCATATATTTTTCTCAAGCACTGTTGTGTTTTGTTTTCATTATAGAGATCTTGTGTATCTTTTGTTGAATTTATCCTTATTTTAATAGTATTTTTGATGCTAGTATAAATTATTTTTAAAAATTGTCTTGAAAAATTTTATTGCTAATGTATAGAAATACAATTTGCCTTTGTATATTTTTGTTATATATTCTGACATTGTCAAATTCCTTTAGTAAGATAATTTATTTTCATGTTTTTATAAAGTCTTTAGAAATTATACATAAACAATGGAAAGTTCTGCTTATAAAGATATTTTTATGTCTTCCTTTCCAATGTTTATGCCTTTTATTTTTTATTGCATTGGTTAGACCCTAGATACATTGAATAAAAGTGATCAGAGTGTAAATCCTAGGGGAAACTGTTCATTCTTACACTTTCAAATGTGAGAGTAGAGGTAAGCTTTATGGATATTCTATCAGATTCAGGGGAGGGGTCCTTCTATTCTTAGTTTGATGAGAATTTTCATGTCAATTGGTGTTGAACTTTGCCAAACACTTTCTGTACCAATTGTGATGATCATATGCTTTTTAACTTATATTTGGTTAACTATTCTTTTTATATTTAAACAAATTTACACTTTGGAATAAACTCCAGTTTTTCATGACACATTGTCAGTTTTGTCGTGTTATATTTGATTTGTAAATATTTTGTTAGTGATTTTTAAATCTATGATGACAAAGGATATGAACATATGAATATAAACATATAATTTTCCTTTCTCCTAAAGTATTCATTTGATTCTGGTACCAGAGTTATGGTAGTCTCAAAATGAGTGAGGAATTGTTTATATTCTACTATTTTCTGAAAAAGTTTCAGTAAGATAGAGAGTATATCTTCATTAAATGTTTGTGGGAAACACTGGTGGCTTGATGGTCCTGGAGTTTGGGGAAGTTTATAAGTAAGAATTCAGTTTTAAAAATACATATAGTAGGATATTCATTTTTTTTAAACTTCTTATATCAGTTTCTGTGATTTGTATCTTAAAAGGAATTAGGCTGATTCAGGTCAATTCTCAAATTCCTTGACATAATATTGTTCATTATAGGTTCTTTTTTTTTAATGTTTGTAGAATCTGTAGTACTTTCCTTTTATTTTTTTTTCATTCCTGATATCAATAAATTGTTCTTTATTTCTTTTTGTCTTGATCAGTAGAGGGTTCTTTAAATATATTTTCTCTGAATCATGCTTTATTTTCTTAGTTTCCCCATGTTATTTTTTCTGTTATATTGTTACTTCTTGTATTTTTAGTATATCCATTCCTTTTATTTACTTAGGTTTTAAATTTTGTCCCTTTTAGCTTTTTAAGATAAAAGCTTAATTCACCCAAAAATCTTTTTGTTTTACTATATGCAGTTAAAAGTACACATTTTTTTCCTGAGCAGTGATTTGTACTTCAGAAAGTTTAATATCTTGTATTTTCATTTTCATCCTTATAAACTGCTTATTAATGTCCAGTGAGATTTCATCTTGCATAATAGAAGCATGTTGCCATTTTCCAATTCTTTAGGAATTTTCTTGATATCTATTATCTATTGTTCATATTTATTATTATTTTCTAATTTAATTTTGTTTGTCAAATAATGTGATTTTAAGCTCTTGAGACCTACTGAGGCATATTTTATGTCAAATTATATGTTTTGTCTTGATGAGTGGTCAATAGGCCCTTGGAAAAAATGTGAATTCTGCAAGTTTGTGATGTAATGTTCTATAAATGTTAATTAGGTCAAGTATTTTAATAGTGTATCTCAAAATTTCTATATATTTGTTGATTTTTTTATTCTACTTGTTCTGTCCACTACTGAGAATAGTTTTAAAATTTCCAAAAAATGATTTAAATATGTTTATTTCTCTCTTTAATTTTGTAAATGTTTGCTTCATTAATGTTTAAACTCTAGTATTAAGTGCATGCATCTTTAGGACTTTTATATCTTTTTGACAACTTAATCAATAAAACATTTCTTTTGTCAAGAAAATATTCCTTCCTCATCTTTTGAATATTGCTTATCTTGAGGTCATTTTTTTTCTGATACTTATAACTTCTCCATCTTTTTGTATAATTTGCACTTGCATTATACATCATTTTTGAACATTTTACTTTTAAGTACTTAACCTTAACATATTTAAAATTAGAAGTCTCTTATAAATGACATATAGTTGGATCTTGCTTTTTTTATACCTTTTGAAGTGTCTGCCTTTTTGTCTGCACATGTCTTGAATTCAATGTAATTAATGACTTACTTTACAGTAACTTTGATGTCAGGTAATGTCATTCCTCCAACTTTGTTCTTCTCTTTCAATATTTTGTTGATGATTCTGGGTCTAGTGCCTCTCCATATAAACTTTAGAATCAATTTGTCAATATCCTGAAAATAATTTGCTGGGATTTTAATGGGGATTGCATTGTATCTATGGATCAAGTTGGGAAAAACTGACATCGTGACAGTATTGAGCCTTCCTATCCACGAACATGGAATATCTTTCCATTTACTTAATTCCTCTTCCTCCTCCTCCTCCTTCTGTTTTTTATGTCTCTGTTCTTGTGTTGGTGTAGTGTTTTTTATTAGAGTTTTGTAGTTTTCCTCATATAGATCCTAGATATTTTGTTAGATTTATAACTATGCATTTCATTTTCGCACTGTTAATATAAATGATATTGTGTCATTAATTTCAAATTCTACTTGTTAATTGCTGACATATAAGCAAGGAATTGACTTCTGAATATTAACCTTGTTTCCTGCAACCTTGCTATAATTGCTTATTAGTTTCAGGAGGGGATTTTTTGACAATTATTTTGGATTTTCTACATAAACAATCATGTCATTTACAAGAAAAGACAGTTTTATATCTTCCTTCCCAATCTGTATACTTTTTACTTCCTTTTATTGTCTTATTTCATTAGCTAGAACTTCCAGTATATTGAAAAGGAGCAGTGAGGGGGACATCCTTGCCTTGTATTTGATCTTCATGGGAAAGTTTCAAGCTTCTCACCGTTAAGCATGATGTTAGCTGTAGGTTTTTTGTAGATAGCCTTTATCAAGTTGAGCTAGTTCCCCTCTATTCCTAATTTACTGAGAGTTTTATGATAAATGGGTACTGGACTTTTTTCAAATGCTTTCCTGAATCAATTGATATGATCATGTGCTTTTTCTTTTTTAGTTTCTTGACATGATTGATGACATTCATTGACTTTTGAATGTTGAATCAGTCTTGCATACTTGCAATAAATCCCTTTTGGTTGTGTTGTATAATTCTTTATATACTTTTAAGATTTGATTTAATAATATTTTGTTGAGAAATTCTGCATTTATGTTCATGAGAGAAATCAGTCTCTCATCTGGGCCTCTGAAGGTTATTATTGTTTCAATATCTTTAACAGATATAGGCCTAGTCAGGTCATCTATTTCTTCTTGTGTGAGTTTTAGCATATTTTATCTTTCAAGGAATTGATCCATTTCATCTAGGTTATCAAATTTGTGGGCATAGAATTGTTCATAGTATTCTTTCTTATCATTTTAATGTCTGTACATCTGTAATGATATTCCCTCTTTTTTATTTATTTATTTATTTATTTATTTTAATTTATTTATTTATTTATTTTTGGCTGTGTTGGGTCTTTGTTTCCGCATGAGGGCTTTCTCTAGTTGTGGCAAGCGGGAGCCACTCTTCATCGTGGTGCACAGGCCTCTCACTATCACGGCCTCTCTCATTGCGGAGCACAGGCTCCAGGCGCGCAGGCTCAGTAGCTGTGGCTCACGGGCCAAGTTGCTCTGCGGCACGTGGGATCCTCCCAGACGAGGGCCTGAACCCATGTCCCCTGCATTGGCAGGCAGATTCTCAACCACTGTGTCACCAGGGAAGCCCGATATTCCCTCTTTTATGTCTGATATTATTAGTCTGTGTCCTTTCTCTTTTTTTCTTAGTTAGCCTAGTTCTAACCTAGCTAGAAACTTTTTGATCTTATTGATATTTTCACAGAACCAGCTTTTGATTTTATTAAGTTTTCATTATTGATTTCATTTTCAATTTCATTAATCTTTGTTCTAATTTTTAATATTTCTTTTCTTCTGTTTACTCTGGATTTAATTTTCACTTCTTTTTCTAGTTTCCTAAAATGGAACCTTGGATTAGTAATTTTAGACCTTTCTTCTTTTCTAATATATGCATTTCATGCTATACATTTCCCTCTAAGTACTGCTTTTACTGCATCCCACAAATTTTGATAAATTTATGTTTTAATTTTCATATAAATATTTTTTCATATAAAAATATTTTTTAATTTCTCCTGAGATTACCTCTTTGATATTTACCTAAATTTAAGTCTACTATATTTCTTCTGTAGTATCAATCCGCTGTTAATCTCACCCATTACATAAGGCAACTCAAGATAGCTATTACTCTTTGGCAGTAATTGTCAATCAGAGCCAGTTTTCTCCCAGGGGACATTTCACTATGTATGGAGACATTTTATTATTATCATGACTCCGGGAAGAGGTCCTATTGACATCTAACACATAGAGGACAAGGGTACTGCTAAACATACTAAAATGCAAAACAAAGAATTATCTGGCCTAATATGTCAGTAGTACCAAGATTAGGATGTCTTGCTCTTGGTTTACTTATTTTTCCTCCTGAAGTGTGGCGTGAGGCCTCAACTAAATCTCTGGTCTCTTCAGTGATATCACTCCAATATGTATAGTCAGAACTCCAATTTCTTCCAGTTCTTTATCAACTCCAGAATCTCTGTCTAGTACACAGAACTAAGTGACTACTTACTGTAAAGCCTTACAAAGTCTCTTTGCATACACACCTTAACAACCAGACCAAGAATCAATAAATCTCTATAGAGATTTGGGGGATTCATTTTGTGCAGATATTTTCTATATGTATCATACCCCACAAATTCCAGCCTTCTCACCATAATTACTACAATTCTCTGTATGATTACTGCATAAAATCAATGTACAAGAGTAAAAATATATTCTTCATGGAGCCAACATTTTTTTCCTGAATATTTTGGGCTTTTCAGCAACCAGAAGACAAAGAAAGGCATCTGTACTGACCAGAGTAATCGATCCTGATAATCAAGGGAGATTAGGTTAATGTTATACCATTGGAAAAGGAAGACTATACTTGCAAACTAGAGGATTCATTGGGATGCCTCTTTGTACTTCCTTGCTCAGTAATTCTGATCAATACATTGTCCCAATAATAGAAAGATGATCAAGGACTCTGGTCCTAAAGGAATGTAGATGAGGGTCAACCAAATGTAAAGATACCAACATGCTGGCAGATGTAAAACAAAACAAAACAAGACAAAAACAAAACAAGACAAAAACAAACAAACAAACATGGAATTGAGAATAGAAGTCACCTATGACTTTTTTACAAAGTGGGGACTGAAAATACTGTATTTTATAAAATATTTGTCCCTTATACACCAATGATGAAGGACACTGATGGTATATAATATTTCAGAATTTAAATGAAAATTTAACAAAATTAATATTTGTGTACACTTTATTGGGCAATTAACTTTTAAACCAGACAAGGGACAAGGGGGTATTAATCTTTATGAGGTGAATTATCTCTTGGAGGAGATTATTTAGCATTACATTTACTTAACATCTGTTTGTTAAAAGATGTGTTATTTTGTCTTAAATCTTTGAATATGACAGTGATTATAATTCTTATTCCAGTGGCCAAACTAAATATTTTTGCATTAACCATAAGAGAAAATATCACTTTTTAAATTTTTCAATTAAAGCTCTTTAAACTTTAGTTTGGTTAAGCAATTTGAAGCTTTCTTTATCAAATAGGAATGTTAGAATTTGTACATAAATAGAAAGTTTTGTGTTATCTGATGGAAGCATTTGTGTTTTGTAATTAAACTGAAGTGTCAATACCGGTTTAATTGTATTCACTCTTCCCACATGGTGAACTTTAGCATTGATCTAGCAAGCACCTCCTGAACTAGTTTTATAACCAGAATCAAATTAACTTTAATTATATTGTCAAGGTCTCTTATAATTTTACTTTCCTTAATACATCAAGTTTGTAGATAACTATTTAGATGCCGCTGAGGGAAAATTGTTCAAAAAGAAAGTTATTTTGTATCATTTCTTACCTGTAATATTGAATGCTTCTATTCTTATAATATCAAAGCTTTACAATGTCATTAGCCCCACCCATTTGCCTTTGTTCTATCTCAGAAATTACTAACAACAGGCTGTTCCCATATAGGCTGACAACTTCCAGTCACTCTGAGAATGTACTTGGCCTTTAGAGTGTGTTCTGCCTGAACACCAAGTAGCTCAGATATGTCAGGAAATTAATGCATCAGGGACAATCCTAAAATTGAGTGATGAGGGCTGGTGGGTATATACCCCAGTTGCCTCCCCCTTCACTATAATTCTGAGATATGTTCCACAACGTTTCTCAGAAGGTTCCCAGTGAGATTGAACACCAGTTGCCCACATCAGGGGCTCACTCATGCATCCCATTCCTTGGCTTTCCTCCCTTTCTTGTCACACTTGCCCATTTCCTCAAAATCCCTTCTAGTATCACCTTCCAAACAATCTGCTTGTAACTAATCCTTTTCTCAAGACCTATATTTGGGGAACCCAAAATGAAGCCACTAGTCTTGAAATATTTTTGGTTGATTCTAGCCATTAAAAGGCAAAATTAAATGAACATTTATCTAATATGTAACATATTCTTACTAAGTACAAAACCATACAATGTTGTATTCTAGTCAGGTTTCTCTAGAGAAACAGACTAATAGGATATATATAGGAATGGATTTATTTTAGGGAATTGACTAATGCAATTATGAAGGTGGTGAAATCTCATGATTTGCTGTCTGCAAGGTAGAGACCCCAAAAGACAGTAGTGTAATTCATTCTGAATTAGAAGGTCTGAGAACTAGGGGAGTCAATGATGTAGATTCCAATATAGATCTGAGGGCCTGAGAACAGGGAACACAGAGTTCAGGAAGAGATTGATGTACCAGCTCAAGCAATCAAGCAGGAAGAGGCAAATTCTTCTTTCCTCTATATTTTTGTTCTGTTCAGATTCTCAAGAGGTGGGACAAAGCACACCAACATTGGGGAGGACAACTACTTTACTGAGTAAACAAATTCAAATACTGCTTTTATCCAGAAACATGCTACAGACACACCCCCAAATTATGTTTAACCAAGTATCTAGGTATCCCATGATTTAGTCAAGTTGACAAAAAAATTAACCATCACAAGTGACTTTCAAATTATGTAGAGAGTTAGTCATAAAAGCTCATGGTTTATCATTTAGAAGTTTCAAAATAATAAATCTCTTGAAATAAAGTGTTCTGCATGTAATAATTAAAAGCAACTAAATTGAGGATTCTCTGAGTTACTCTTTAACATTCATAAGTGAGGCACAATGAATTAGACTAATAAATGTACAAGGAAAGTTTCTTAAACAATAACCAGAAACAAAGCAATGTTTCTGGAAAATTCAACCTAATATGTCCTCTGTAAACATTCACAATTTTCAAAGATAAAAGAGAGAGGAGTGACATCAGTGAGAATGGTGTAGTAAGAAACTCCAAAAATGTCTCATAAAAGCAATAAGAAAACTGTCATAAACTGTCAGAATTGACTATTTCAGAACTCTGTATGCTAATCACAAATGGGGGAATGCTTAACCAAGAAAAAGTAGCTCTACTTCAGTAAAAACAGTGAGCTTTTAACCCATTCTTGCCTATCTCCCCCTCTCCAGCTCATTGGTGGTCTTGAAGGTAACACATTTCAAGTACAGCTACCAATACTGGAGAGAGTGGAACAGACCATATTCACCCACAAAAGAGTATGGTTGTTTTTTTTTAGGACTGACTGGTTATTCCCTGAAGGAAAGACTCAAGGGACCTGCTTTTATCTCACCTAACATAAACCTTTCAAGTGCTGAGAGTGTTAGTTAAGGGGTATTTGATGTAAACCTTTATATGCAAATGATTTGTTGCTGCTGCCTGGAGCAATGAATAACAGTTGGGGCAAGCAATAGATTAACCAAAATCTTGAGAGGAAATTCTGGTAAGAGATGCCTTAGAGAGTTAAGGCTTTGAAAATCTCCAACATATTCTTGGGAATTTAGAAATTTAGGTGTATGTCCAGGACTGTATACATCCCCAACGAAGACATGAGAAGGTACTAAGTTCTCACCTTTGGCTAACATTCGATTTCTGTGAAAGTAGGAAATAAAGGATAAGGTAGAGTTTCAAACCACCTAGCTGAATATTAAAGGCACACCATAATACACACATATACTGGTTTGATTTGTAAAAAAAAAAAAAAAAAAAAAAAAGACTGGGAAGTTTTTATTTTTAGTTCCAGACATTTAAGGAAATCTCAGTCCAATCACTAACTGACCACTAAGCTAAATGGAACAGAGATTTCAGAGGCCACACGTGACCAAAAATAAGTCAGAAACGTTTGGCCAGAAAAGTCTCTAAACAAACAATAGAAAGGGAGGAATAATATTTCCAGAGTTTCCACATTATAATATCCAAAATGTTCAGTTTTCAACAACAAAAAATATGTGGCAGGCAGAGGAACAAATATATATATATATATACCTCCAAAACCTATGGGAAAATAAAAACCCAAAAAACAATAGAATCTGTTCTAATGAAGCACAAACATTGCACTTACCAAAAACTTTAAATCATGTATTTAAAATATGTTCAAAGAACTAAACAATAACAATCATATCTCGCCAAATAGAAAGGTAAATAAAGGAGTAATGAAAAGAAACAAAATTAAATTCTGGTGCTGAAAAGTTTACTAGATGAGCTAATTTGAAGATTTGAACCAGGAGAAGAAAGAATTAGTAAATTTGAATACAAGTCATATGAGATTATCCAGTTTGATGAACAATAACAACAAAAACAACAAAGAATAAAGAAAAATAAACAAAGCTTAAAAACCATGTGAGACTACATGAAGTTTACTAACATACACATAATGGAAGTCTCACAAAGAGAGGAAGGAAAGAAAGGGGCATAAACTGTAAAAACTTCAAGTAGGATAAAAACAAATCCACACTGAGACACAGTTAAATCAAACTGTTAAAAGTCAAAGCCAAAGAGAGAATCTTGAAAGCAGCAAGATAATAGCAGTTCATCATATAGATGAAATCTTAAATAATATAAACCTCAATTATCAGAGACCATGAATGTCCAAAGGCAGTGGAGTGACATATTCAAAAAGCTGAAAGAAAAACAAAACAAAACAAACTATCAACCAAAAATTCTATATCTGGCACAATCATCCTCCAAAAATGAACAAAAATTTAAGACATTTCCAGATAAACAAAACAGAGAGCATTTGTTGCTAGTAGACCTGGTTTACAAGAAAGTATTTCTAGACAAATTCCTATAAACTCACAAAATAACAAAACTGACTTAAGAAGAAATAGAAAATTTTAATAGACCTATAAGTAAAGAGATAGAATTAGTAACAAAAACACATCACAAAACTAGGCTAGGACCAGATGACTTCACTGGTGATTTTTATCAAATTTTAAAGATCAATTAACATGAATTCTTCTCAAAGTCTAATACACAATAGAATGTGAGAGAACACTTTGTAATTCTTTTTATGAGGTAAGTATTACCCTGATGTCAAAGCCAGATAAAGACAACATAATGAAACTACAGACCAGTATATTTTACGGCTATGACTGTAAAAATTCTCAACAAAATACTGGCAAATCGAATACAGGAGCCTATTTAAAGTATTCTACACCAAATCCAAAGTGGGATTTATCCCAAGAATGCAATGATGGTTTAATATATGAGAATCAATCAATATAATACACCACATTAATAAGAATTTTATTTTTTCATAAAGAAAAATACTTCGTGATTATTTCAATAGACACAGAAAAAAATACTTTGACATAATCTACAGTATTTTATGTTTTATAAAACTTAATAAACTAAGGATAGAAAAAGCTTTTCTCCTAATACCTGGAGCAAGACAAGGAGGTCTAGTCTTACCTCTTCCATTCAGTACCATACTGGAAATTCTAGCCAGGTCTATTAGACTAGAAGAGGAAATAAAGGCACCCAAATTGGACAGGAAGAAACAAAATTATTCCTGTTCACATATTACCCATATCTAATCTAGATAGATAGATGATACAGATTTAGATATAGATATAGACATAGACATAGATATAGACTTCCTAAAGAATCCACAAAAAAAAGTTAGAGGTAAAAACATTTCAGCAAAGTTGCAAAATACAAGATCAAAATACAACAATCAGTTGCATTTCTATACACTTGCAATGAACAATACAAACATGAAATTAAGAAAAAATTCCCTTTAAAATAGCTTCAAAAAGAAGAAACACTTTGGAAGAAATTTAACCAGAAAGTAAGAGACTTGATGAAAAATATAAAACATTGTTGAACTAAATAACATGTCACCTAAACAAATAGCATATATCAAATGTTCATGAATTGGAAGACTTAATATCACCAAAAAAGCAAGTCTTATCAAATCAGTATACAGGGTCAATGCAATACAATCAAAATCTCAGCTTCCTATTTTTGAAGAAATAAAAATATGATCCTAAAATTCATATGGAATTGCAAGCAATCCAGAAAAGTAAAAACAATCTTGAAATAGATGGACAAAGTTGGGAAACTCAGACTTCCCAATGTCAAAACTTATTCCAAAACTATAGTAATCAAAACCGTGTGGTACTGGCATAAGAACATACAGACATATACCTCAATGGACTAGAACTATGAGTCTAAAATTAAACCCATACATTTATGGTCAGTTGATTTCTAACAAGAGTCACAAGACTATTCAATGAGAGAAAGAACAATCTTCAGCAAATTGTGCTTGGACAATTGACTACGCACAAGCAAAAATATGAATTTGGATCCCTACCTCATATCATATACAAAAACTAAATCAAAATGGATTGAAGACCTAAATGTAAGAGTTTACATTTACTCATAGAAGTTACTACAAAACTCATAAAAGGAAACATGGTGTGTAAATTTTGTCAATGTTTGTTTAAATATGACACATGCACACACAAATCAACAAAAAATAGATAAACTGGATTCCATCAAAATTTAAAACTTTTTTGTCTCAAAACACGCTATGAAGAAATTGAGAAATTAATCCACAAATGAGAGAAGGTATTTCCAAATCATACATCTGATTAGGGTCTAGTATCCAGAATATATAATGAACTCTCATAACTCAACAACAACAAAAATAAACAACTGGATTTTAAAATAGGCAAATGACTTAGATGTTTCTCCAAAAAGATATACAAACAGAAAATAAGCACATTAGACAATGCTTAATATCATAGTCATTAAGGAAATGCAAACCAAAAACTATTTCACAGTCATCAGAATGGCAAGATGAGAAAGAAGAAAAACGGGAAAAGGAAGAAGAGGAAAAAAGGAGAAGGAGATAGAAGAGAAAGAAGAAGAAGAAAAAAGAAGGTAGAGGAGGTAAAGGAGGAGTAAAGTGGTTAAGTAGGAAGGGGAGAAGGAAAAATAACAAATGTTAGCAAGGGTGTGGAAAATTGGAACCCTCATAATTGCTTCCCAGCAATGTAACATGGTGCCCTGCTGTAGAACCAGTATGATTGTTCCTCAAAAATTATATGTAGAGCTACCATACAATCCAGAAATCCTACTCCTAGGTATATACCCAAGAGAACTGAACACAGGAAAACTTGTACACAGATGTTCATAACAGCATTATTCATACTAATCCCAAAGTGGAAACCACCAAATATCTGTCAAATGAATGAGTTGGGGATGGTCAAAGATGGTGGCACAAGAAGATCCTAAACTCACCTTCTACCATGGACACACCAAATCTACAGCTATACATGGAAAAATTATTGCAGAAAAAGAACTGAAAATTAGCTGATCAGGTCCTAAACAAAAGGAATGAAAGGGCCACATGGAGATAGGTAGGATAGGCAAGATGTGTTCTTGTTAAAAACTTCACCTTCAGCATGGTGACCCACAGCAGGGAGAGATCTCATGGATCCAGAGCTATTCCCTGAGGAGCAAGGGGTTTATACATACTCCACATCAGGTACCCCAACACTTGGAATCTGCACTGGAGACAAGGGCCCCAAAGTGTCCAGCTTTGGAAACCAATGGGGGTTTATATCCAGGAGACATAGGTGAGAGGTGGGGGTAGGGGATATGATATTTGCACTGGGACCCAGTGCAAATGCAGAAATTAGAGAAGTGCCTGAACTAAATGTGAAGGAGATTTACTTGCTAATCCTAAAGCACCTCCTGGAGGGGCAGGGATGAGTAGGAATTTCTTTGAGGATGGAGACACTGGCAAGTAATGTTTTTGCACTCTCCCTAACACAGGTTGGCTCCCACAGACACAGACTCACTAAAGCTGTGGGTATGTCCCACCCCCAATGCACTTACCCTGCCTTCTTAAAGCTGTGGATGTGCCCTACCCCCAGAACTCTCCCAAAACCTCACTACAGCTGGTGGGTGGCACAGTACACACAGGAGATGTACCTTAATCACTTGGCACTGGTGGCCAGAAATTTTGCTCTCCTGCGCCCATGAGACTGTAACAATCAGAAAGACAGTTCTGGCAGGCCACCGCACCCAGGGGCACTGTTCAGACAGCAGATTGAAACATAAGCCCAGTCTATCTGTGAAAAAGGCTAATTTACTTGTCCTGGAGCTTCAATCTTAGGGACAGGCTTCAGGTTTGCCACACATCTAGACACTAAAGAGGCACTCTCAGGAAATGTAGGCAGGGAGACACCACTCTTATTCTCTCTCTTGGCCTCACCACAATTTACTGGTACCTCCCAGAAAGGAGCTTATATACTGAAGCCCCATTTTTTCCAACTGTTACCCAGGAGACTCCTCCAGATCTCTTGGTCCTGAAGTCAACTAAGTTATGACTGCAGTCCCACAGAACTGTATGTAATTGCATAATTTAAAGCTATTGCCTGAGTAGATGGCTCCCAATCAGCCTGAAATAGGTGCTAACTGAGATCTCTCCCATTGGAACACTGACAGGTCTTGTCCCTTAACTACTAGGACCTATCAAAAATAAACCAAGCTAATTTAGAAATTCACAAAAGTTTGAGAGACATCCAATAGCTAGGACAAAGTTGAAATAAGGTTCATCTCCTAAATAAGGACATTCCTTCAAGATCGGGAGAGATAGCTAGTCCACAAAATACATAGAAACAAACACAGAGTCAAGCAAAATGAGGAAACAGGAATATGTTCCAAACAAAGTAACAAGACCAAATATCAGAAAAAAGTCCTAATGAAATGGAGATAAGTAATCTACCAAAGAGTTTAACAGGAGTAGTCAAAAAGATGCTCACCGAACTCAGGCGAGGAATGGATGACCACAGTGATTGATAATTCCAATAAAGAGAAAGAAAATATAAGAACCTACCAAATAAAAATCATAGAAATGAGAAATACAATAATTGAACTGAAAAATAAACTAGTGAGGTTCAGCAGAAGACTACACGGTGTAGCAGAATGGATCAGCAACCTGGAGTACAGGACAGTAGAACTCAGTGAATCAGAGCAACAAAAAGAGAAAAAATATTAAAAAGAAGTAAAGATAGCTTAAGGGACCTATGGGACAATATCAAGTGGAATAACATTCAAATTATATAGAGAAAAGGGCGTAGAGAATTTATTTGAAGAAATAATGACTGAAAACTTTCCTAACCTGGAAACAGACATCCAGGTCCAGGAAGCACACAGGGTTCCAAGTAACATCCCATTGATAGATGATATTGATGCTACCATGAAATCAGCTCTGATAAATTAAAGTCCAAAAATTATTTTGATGTGTTGGTAATGTTACTGTTCTCCACACAATGGAAGGTAAACCTTACAAAAATTCAGGGACATGCCATGTCATGAAATTCACAAGGGTCTAGTGGTGTGAAATACCCCTTCAAAATAAAGGACAAAATATTATATCTTGCACTACCTACGACAAATAGAAGAATGCAATGTTTACTATTTTCTTAAAATAAAACATTCCACAACTAGGAATATGTCTCAGATACATTAATCAAGTAATACTGAAGGCTACTAGTTTTGAGTGGGAACTAGAGCAAAAAGGGGTTTGCAAAATGTCTAGGCCCATAAGACCTAGAAGATCTTAATAGCGCTAGAATAATATTCTATATGAAATATGCACTAGAGAATTATTCCATGTGAAATATTAATTTACATGAATGGCCTCTGAAAAGTTCCAGTAGAACTCTGGATTTTGGCATCCCAGAGTATACACCGTTCAACATTGAGCATAAAAGAGTCCAAAGTGCATAAGCCAATATCCACCTGCATACCACCAACTTCACCAATTCATGTATTTAAGCTTATAGTCTAGCTTCATGGGGGTTGGAGTGTTCATCTGACTAATTAATGGGAGGAAAATTCCTTAACCTGTTCACAGATGATCTAGCATATAATGTTGGTATATGTCAAAAAATGAACTGCTGCTACACTAAATCTCCATTTACAACTGCTCCCAAAAGACAGGGCTATGGAGGGATCTTCCCTGGGGGCATAAATTTAAGCAATTTACCTTGCTATCCATGTTGTGTGAAGAGAGAAGTAACCTAGAGTAAGCATATGTAGAATCATGGGTAGTGGAATCTAAATTAACTGGTTATTTAAGTGCCTAGAAGTAGCAAGATTGGAAGATCACAGACAGGAAATTCCAGAGAGGTGTGTGTATGGATGGATACAGAAGATACAAAGTGTGAAAATATTTGTATTATGCCCACCAAAGAACATAGACTTCAGTAGAGACAACAAACAATAAAGTGAACAGGATGATTGAGCCAATAGATATCAGTCTTCAACTATCATAGTGTTTTCTCAGTGGGCTAATAATGATTAGTTATCATGGCAGATATGGAAGGTATCTATGCACTGGGCTAACAGCCTGGTATCTGTAATAGATTGCAAAAGTGGTCACAAAATGCTTTCTCTGTTATCAATCTAGAAGTGAAATATATTTCTCCTCTGTTTAATCTCTATTGGTCATGAGACATGCTTTGGCCAATTTGATAGCAGAAAGTATAGTATAATGTAAGCAAAAACTAGAAAAGCAGTTGCATATCAGAACGTTTCCTGTCTCATTGTTATTGCAACTCTACAATCAGCCTGCTGGAGAATGAGAGGTCACTTGAAGAATAACCATGGTTACTCAGCCAAAAACCTGCTACCTACCAGATATGTAAGGCCATTCTAGATAATTTAGAAGTCTTCTGACCTTCCATCTGACCATAGACATATAAGAGGTTCCAGAAGAAATCAACTGGATCAGAACAGATCCACAGAATCATGAGCCATAATGAATGGTTACTCTTTGAAGTCATTAAGTTTTGAAGTGGTTTGTAAAGCAGAAACAAAGTAAGTACATATAAGTAGAGTGCTGATTTAAAGGAACTTTAAAAATACAACCTTGACTTTAGGAAGAATTGACATACAAAACAGAAAAAGCAACAAGAAAACTACTATGTCAGGTTGGAAAAGATGGTCACCAGTTATACAGTTACCAACAATTCACAACAATGTATTCTGCCTAAACATGTAAGGTATAAAGGTACCCAATTAACTTGTGAACCTTGGCAGAAAACTCTCCAGGTGGAAATTTGAAAGTCAGAGTTGGCTTCTCTTAATTTCAAATGATAAGATATGAGAAAAGAGGGATAAACTTCTAAAATATGGATCCACATTGATCACCCTTGACCGAGGAATTCATTTTACAAAAAATAAAGCACAGTCTTGAGCACATGACCCAAGGATCCACTGGCCCTACCACATACCACAACATCAGAAAGTTGCTGGCCAGATAAAGCAATGGAATAAGCATTGAAGATATAGCTGAGAATGCCACTTAGGGATGACACTCTGAAAGAATGGGTCATATCCTTCAAACTGCGCTGTCTAGCTTAAAGCAATAGACATTGTATGGTCATTTATCCACAGCAAGTAGAATATACAGATCTAGAAGCTTAAGAGTGTATTCGTCTCAGTCACTATCACTGAATGTTTCACTTGAAAGAAATAATACTTGCGATTACTGCAATTTTAGACTCTAATTACAACAATAGACATATGAAAGTCTTCCTGGTCACTTTTGGCTTTTTATGCAAGTAACCAGTATTCAAAGAAAGTTATCATACAGTAAGTGTAATCGACGCTGGTCAATATGAGGACATAGGGCTATTGCAAGATAATAAGAATGGGGAATTATGTATTTGGCACTCAGGTGATCCACTTTGGCTTCTACTGCACAGTTTTTTCTATAAATGAACAAATACAGTAACCATAGACTGAAAAGTGCATGGTAGCCTGGAGCTCAGATCCTCACAGGCATGTAAGCATAAATCACATCACCAGATAAGCTACAATGACAAACTTCTAGCCAAGAGGAAATTATATCTAAAGTATGTAGTGGGCTTCTCTGGTGGCGCAGTGGTTGAGAGTATGCCTGCCGATGCAGAGGACACGGGTTTGTGCCCCGGTCCGGGAAGATCCCACGTGCCACGCAGTTGGGCCCGTGGGCCATGGCCACTGAGCCTGCGCGTCTGGAGCCTGTGCTCTGCAACGGGAGGGGCCACAACAGTGAGAGGCCCGCATACCGCAAAAATAATTTTTTTTTAAAATACATTTGTGGATTAGTAATTTGAGAAATGGAGATAAATAAAACTTTTCTTCTGTTATTAGATTAGATAAGGATAAAATAATTCTGTAGAAATATAGATTATTTCTGTAGAAATTATTTCTGTAGAAATAATTCTGTAGAAATATAATTTGGTGTGACGCACATGGAAGGCAATTTGAATAAACAAGATTATTTTAAATCTGTACATAATTTGATTCATAATTTACAATTTAAGGACTTTAATCTTAAAATGTACATATGAATAAATATGTTAGCTATTGTATTGATTTTAATAAGCCAAATCTTGAAAGCAAACCAAATATTTTAGATTTGGTTAAATATATTATGATGAAGCCAATTGAATATGTTATGGCTATTTAAAATATTGATTTATTTAATTTATTTATATAACTTATTTTGTTTTCATTGCAAGACATACTGCATTAAATTTTTATATAATATTGCCAACATAACCATGGAACTCACTGTGATACTCTTTCAATATTTTTAATGAACCAGAAGGAATAAAGTGACTATTTATTCATATGTTGAAATGGAGCAATAATAAGGCAGAGAAATAAGTCAACACAAATATATTAAATTTTCCCTGACTATACTACCTCTAAACTTTACATATTACAATGTATATTATATCTAAATCTAAGTTACCACTAGAGTTGTTTGTATTCCTCAATACTTGGTAGGACTAAATGCAATATAAAGTAGTTTAAGGGTTGGTTCTCTCATAATGTTTTATATTAGTATAATTCTAATCCAAAAAAAACTGAGAAAAACTAGTGTCAGGTCGATACAATTCATTCATTTCATCCCACTAAATACATGTCACTATAATTAGAAGTCACTATTGTTTCAAAAGTATTCTTTTTTCAGATAATTTCAGATATCACAAAGCAATCATAAAGAACAAAAGTTCCTTTGTGTGACTGGAGGACTTTGTGAAATAAAAGTTACTACAAAAGTGCTTAATAATAACACCCAAAACACTGTTAGGTTTTAAATAGAAGAAATGGATAAGTAGATATGATAACATCTGCTCCCTCTGTTGCCACAGACGCTGATGAGGAGCTGCACTAGAAATACTTCCTTAGGTAATGGCAGAATTCTAGTACTGTCTAAAATGTGTAACACATGCAAACAAGCAACAAAACGAATTGTTCTAAATCTCATATTTATCCAAAGACTGTTTAATAAGACATATAGCCACTTATACCTGCCAAATGCTCCATGTGAATGATAACTGTGAACCAAAAATTACTAAATTTTAAAATAGTCTTAAGGATGTCCACTATGCCACAAATTTAATCCCAAATTTTAAGAACAAATTTAATTTTAACTTTAATATAAATATTAACAATATACCCATGTACCTATGTTCACCTAATCTATGACAAAGGAGGCCAGAATATACAGTGGGGCAAAGACAACCTCTTCAGTAAGTACTGCTGGGAAACCTGGACAGCTACATGTAAAAGAATGAAATTAGAACACTCCCTAACACCATACACAAAAATAAACTCAAAATAGATTAAAGACGTAAATGTAAGGCTAGAGAGTGTAAAACTCTTAGAAGAAAATATAAGAAAAACACTCTATGACATAAATCACATCAAGATCCTTTTTGACCCACCTCCTAGAGAAATGGAAATAAAAACAAAAATAAACAAATGGGACCTAATTAAACTCAATGGCTTTTGTACAGCAAAGGAAACCATAAACAAGACAAAAAGACAACCCTCAGAATGGGAAAAATACTTGCACATGAAGCAACTGACAAAGGATTAATCTCTAAAATATATAAACAGCTCATGCAGCTCAACATCAAAAAGACAAACAAACCAATCCAAAAATGGGCAGAAGACCTATATAGACATTTCTTCAAAGAAGACATACAGATGGTCAACAAACACATGAAAAAATGCTCAACGTCAATAATTATTAGAGAAAAGCAAATAAAAACTACAATGAGTTATCACCTCACACCAGTCAGAATGGCCACAAAATCTACAAACA
Organism: Globicephala melas; assembly: GCF_963455315.2. Lineage (NCBI taxonomy): Eukaryota > Metazoa > Chordata > Mammalia > Artiodactyla > Delphinidae > Globicephala > Globicephala melas. The sequence continues at coordinate 37,155,519 of NC_083317.1, forward strand.
ATAAATGCTGGAGAGGGTGTGGAGAAAACGGAACCCTCTTGCACTGTTGGTGGGGATGTAAATTGATACAGCCACTATGGAGAACAGTATGGAGGTTCCTTCAAAAACTAATAATAGAATTACCATAATACCCAGCAATGTCACTACCCAGAGAAAGCCATAATTTAAAAAGACACATGCACCCCTATGTTCACTGCAGCACCATTTACAATAGCCAGGACATGGAAACATCCTAAATGTCCATCAACAGAGGAATGGGTAAAGATGTGGTACATATATACAATGGAATATTACTCAGCCATATAAAGGAACAAAACTGGGTCATTCATAGAGACGTGGATGGACATAGAAACTGTCATACAGGGTAAAGTAAGTCAGAAAGAGAAAAGCAAATATTGTATATTAATGTATATATGTGGAATCTGAAAAAATTGGTATAGATGATCTTATTTACAAAGGAGAAATAGAGACACAGATGCAGAGAACAAACATATGGATACGAAGGGGGAAGGGGGTGGGTGGGATGAATTGGGAGATTGGGGTTGATGTATATACACTACTGATACTACATATAAAATAGATAACTAATGAGAACCTACTGTATAGCACAGGGAACTATACTCAGTGCTCTGTGGTGACCTAAATGGGAAGGAAATCCAAAAGAGAGGGAATATATGTATATGTATAGCTGATTCACTTTGGTCTACAATAGAAGCTAACACAACATTGTAAAGCGACTATACACCAATGAAAATTTTAAAAGAATAATAAACTTGATATTTTAAAAAATTCATAAAAAAAAGAGAAAATTCTACATATAAAATTTTGTTATCTGCAAATCATAAATTTGTCTTTTCCTTGCCAGTATTCATAGCTTTTCTATCATATCCATGAAATTTTATATTCATCATATACCTCTAGATAAAATAAACATTAAACTAGTGATAGTGGGCATTCTTAATTATTATTTTAGTGGAAATGCCTCCAGTGTTTCTTCATTAAGTATATTTTTTCTGTTGATTTAAGCAAGATTTTTTGATAATAAAGTGTATATTTACATTGATATTTTCATATGGCTTGTCTCCCTCTAAGAGATGAATATTATTTGAGTCCTTATGTAGACTAGAGGAAATAGAAAGAAAATATGATCTATCTGAACTACTGATACACTATATTAATAGGTGTTCTGATATCAAGTAATGATTATATTATTGGGATAAAAATCTTTGTCAAGAAAGAGGAAGAGATGAAAAAGCACATGCTCAATCCCTTTCAGAGAAGACTTTCTTCCAATAAGCCATTAACCATAACTTAGTCAAAAAGCAAATCATAGCTCCAATGGAAGCCGAGAAATTGTTTATTTCATGTTGCCATATACCTAACCAAAAAAACTGGAGTTTCTACTAGAAAAAGAAAACATATTGGGCCTCAACAGTGTCCCTACCATACATACATTGAACATACATTCAATTGTTTCCATATTGAATGGTTATCTAATATTCCATTTAATGGATATATTAGAATGTATTTTACTAATTTAGGTAATTTCCAAATTTGTTGTCTTAAGCAATTTTAAAATAAAAATTTCCTTGTAAATATAAAAAAAAGACTGCCAAATAAATCATTACAATATAAAATAAAATGCCATGATATTATAAGCAAAATTCATGGCTGTGTTTAAAATGATATTCTCCTTTTTGTGCCAGTTTTACTTTCTTCAGTATACGGATTCTTGATACACTGTAATATTCTTAACTGCTGACTTTTCTAATGCATTTTGTATTCTATTAAATTGTATGATTTAAAAGAAAATAATAATAAAATATTAGTCTTCTATTCCTGTGTTTTAAAACTAATTCTTGCAAAGCTGACAAAACATATATCTCATTTATAATATCTTCCTCTTTTAAATGTGAATACAATTTAAATTTTCTCTCTGGTAAAAGTTTTCCCTTTAAGATTGTGAGTGATGATTTTAAGCAGAACAAATAACCATAGAAATAAATCCCTTGGTTTTAATTGACTTCTGCTTTTACTGCAAGTAATTGTGTATAATTGCTGTTTTTCCAAATGATAATAAACAAAAATATCATTAAAATAAAGATAATTTTCAAATCAAGACTTACCCTTGAGTGATTGTTCCCATAACAATTACTGATTGCATCTGGATTTGCTGTCTTTTCCATGCAAAACAAATTACATGTGTTATTTAGCCAAACTTTGTAGAGTTAATATCTGTTCATAATACTCTATTGCAAGTATTTTATACAAGACACTAAAGAAATAGGGTAAATTATATTTACAGAAGAAATCAAATGAATGTCAAAAATATCGTTTACCTAACTATTGCAAATAGAATATAAATTAAATTTCTAGGATATATTTTAATCTATATTTGATTGTTTTGGGTTATGTATTTTAAAGTGTCTTAAAATTATCATGATGTCTTTTAAAATAAAATACATATCATATGAAAGTGGAATAGGGCATGGGTTTTATAAGAGCACAAGGAACAAATGCCTTTATAAAGAATAGTTTAAAGAAAAGTAAATTAAAAAATAAAATGGTCAACATGAAAGTACATAAGAGAAGGGAACTAAACTATAAAGAACCAATTAAGGCATGCAGGAAAAAGACAGGAATAGTAGGCCATGTCAGTTATTTCATTCAAAAAGGATAGGAATGGCTTTAACAGATATATCAGAAAAAGAGAAACACCAATGCAAATAATAATATTCAGTAAGAGATATAAAATTAAAATTATTTTCAAGTGTTGACTCAGACTTTCAGCTCCATATTATTTTAAATCAGGCAAAGAAAACATCTGAAATAGTAGGAAAATTATAAAAAATAATTCTAAAGAAATCAAATATAAAATTTTTCACCTGAGAATTTCAGTTTCTTTTCTCACAGACATGTAACAAATTGATATTTAGGAAGAGAGAGGGAAATATCTATAAAATAATAAGTGTGTGAACACAAATTTGTGGTATATTTGCCTTAAAATTAATGGTCAAACATTTTAAATTTATGATAATTCTACATATAATTAAAGGTTAAAATAGCTGCAAAATATTGTTAATACAAAAATGTTCCAAGAGATTGCAAATATTATGAAGGGTTATAAGTGAACCATAAAAGTAAATGATATATTTTTCAGTCATATTGAGCTTCCTAATGAGTTACCCTGGGAATAAGGTCTAAGCTGAGTTTTCTAACTTCTTCATTAATGAAATAAGAGAAAAATAAATAGGACATCATTTTAAATTTTAAGTTTTGCTGAGTTAGGATTAGCAGAAATATATTACAGAATTATATATTATATAATTAAAGAATTATATATTACAGAATATATAAACAGAAATATATTACAATGAGACATAACCTGGACAGAAATAAATTAAAGTACTAAATGACAAAACGTTAGCAAACTTGCTTAGTTTTATGTGGACTATATGTAAAATCCTGAATAGAATACAATCTCATACTTTACTTCTATTTCTTTTAAATATATACTGAATTTATGCCTGTGGTTCAATAGAGATGAAGGGTCTACAGAAATCATTAAAATCTGATTTGTGGTATTTTTTGTTTATTTATATGTAGTTCCCTTTAAAATTGTGTAGTCAAAGACAGTAAGGAGTATGATTACTTTTAATAAAGTTTAAGAGTTCATCCTGTAATGAGCCCTGTTTTTTTCAAAAGAGAAGTAGAAATGTACATATGACCTTATTAAAAATTGGATTCAGTCTAAAAATAATTTTTAAATAGCTCGGTAAAGAAAATAAAAAGTAAGAACACAAACATTTGGTTAAATACATAATTATAATAGGTTACCTATAAACAGTACTATGTTATGCGCTTGGTGCTTCTTAGATAATGAACTAATTTATTCCTCACAAGGACACAATAAGTATCATTATATCCACTCTCATTTTACAAATGAGGACATTTAGACAGACATGCTAGGTAGTTTAAGGTCAACTGGCCCTCTAGTGACAGTTAGTATTCAAACCCAGATAATCTGGCTGTGGAATCTGTGCTCATTGTCAGTAACACAGGCAGTTTTGTTTCAAAGATTTGCTATTGCCCCTTCAAACTGGGCAGGCACAAATGGCTGCTTTATCAAATGCAATAAAAATAACCTGAATTGGAGCCCAAGCACGAATTTTGAAAAGAGCATTTCTCCTGTCTAAATGAGACAGCTCTCTCTGAATTTACTTAAGTTTATCATGGTCAGTTATATCTAGAATACAACTTTTACACTAGGGTGAGTGATGTTGGGTTAGCTGGTTGGAGGTATTACTTAGTAGACCTGGAGGCTCTCAACAGGGCATGCAATTTTGTGAAAAATCCCTCATCATATCACTTTGCCAACACAGTATCACAGGATTACGGGTTGCCAATTTTAGGGTATGAAGTGTAGCAATTCCTTATAAATTTACATTCATACTTTTACTTTACATATAGGAAAACCTAGTACTTTATGGAAATATCTCTCTTCCTCTTTCACTTTCTTTCTTTCTTTTCTTCCTTCTTTCCTTCCTTCCTTCCTTCCTTCCTTTCTAACCTGGGATAGCTTCTTAAGGAACTATCAAGTTCTAAATATCTTATGCCTAGCCTAGAAAATGTAGGTAATGACTGTGAACTCTAAATAGATTGCTCATCTAATAACACTTTTTATTTCTAATTTCTCAGGGCTTTGTCTCCAATATTACTAATTTCCACATTTTAGCTATATAAAGACTTTCACTAGCAGATGTAAATAATTCATGTAGGTTAATATTTAAGTGTGTGTGATACATTACTTAATATAGTACAATATTCTTATCTTTAAATAGTAATGAAATGACATTTAGACTATCAGTTCCTTTCATACCTTGGTCTACCGTGCTTTAGAATGAAAAATAATCTAGCATTTTAACTCTAATATTTAATATAAAATTACTAAAAATATTTTGACCAAGGTGACCTTCCTGTGGATTAGAAAAATGTACACTTCCTACAGTAAGTAAAGTATAATCACTTCACCGTAGGCTATAATAATTTCTCACATGCATCACTAAACAAATTTATGGTTGGCTTAGATTTTAGAGAAAGAGACCCATTTAAAACTTCATTAACTATACATGTGTGCCGATGATATGTTTTACTAGAGGGGATTTTTTTTTTTTTTGTCTAGTACTACTTTTCATTGTTGCTAATTATATTGAAATATGTGAATCAGTCCAACCAGGAAAATCAGCACTGAACCATGTATTTAGGGTCCAAAAGAAATCAGGGCAGCCTAATGAAAAACAGGTAAAGAGCCTCAAGAGGATAAGGAACTAGGTGCAACGAAACAGTACATGTTGCTTGTCTTTTCTAAAGCTCTTTATGTTGGTGTTTACGGCAACCTGTGAGGTGAGTCTGAATGTATCTAGCAAAGAGAAATACTAATGCTTTCTCATTTAAAAAAAGAATGCTTAAAAGCCTACGAGGAGCAAAGGCAGAGGAGAGGTAAAAGAAGCAATATGAATATGAAGAATTGCAATAAAAAATTTGTAAACCAAGTCAAGGTTCTCCAAAATCATTATTTAACTTATAACAGACTAAAACATTTTATATGCCATGTCTTTAAACAAAGACATCTGACAGATAAACATAGATAGTCCACTGGTTGGCGGCTACTAAACTTATCAGAGTAAAGTTAAAAATGATCCATATGCATTTTTATAAAAGATGGTTAATAATTAGACACTAAAAATACTATATCAATAATATAAAAAGTATCTCAAAATATGAATTTCTGTATTTGTAATAGAGCATGATCTTTGTGTCCCCAGAAAGTGATTTTCTTAGATATAGCTAGTGGTTAGGCCTACGTAAAAGAAAGAGGACAAACATATTCACTATTTTGACAGGAGTTTTGTATGGCGTACACGTGGGAGACTAAGGGAGGACTCTAAGCTCAATCTTGGTATATGATTTTAGAAACTTTTCTCTTTAATTGTTTGTACCTTATGTGTGCTATGGAAAGTGATTAGAGGAATTGATGGGTGAGGATACATATGAAATGTAAATTAATAACTCTTATTCTAATAATCCCAGTTCCAAAAACAGACTCTCAGAAATAACATAATAGGCTATTTAGGAACAAAGTGTGAAATATAAAATCATGGAAGCATATAAGTGAAGATCCACTTACAATCTGTGTGTCCCTAAGATGTATCGAATGATTTTTTGGGTGACTATTCCTTCTAACTTTTTACCATATCATTCATACACAGAGTAAAATGTAAACTTTCTTCCTCAAAGAAAGGATTCAATAGTAGAAAAGTCATAGCAACATTATAAAAACACACAAGAATTCAAACTTTCTCCTTTTTTATTTTTTATCAAAGTATATGTCTCTTCCTTTAAATAAACAGAACCATGTAAGAAGAAAAAGTGAAGCAGAATTATTCATAAATTTGACTCTCAGAAAAAATATGGAGGTGGCAAGTAGAATATTCCTTATGGAAAGGAAATCAGGAAAACAAATAAATCAAAAATGCATTTACTTCTTAAACACGTATCAACAGACTGTTATTACTTTTGTTAAGTGTTCCGTCCTGTTGCATTTTTATAAACAGGCGCCTAATTTTAAAACAGCATTGGGCTTCACCAGTATCTCAACAGCATGATTTTATATGACAGATTTATTTGGATTGCTATTTAGATGTAAAATATTTGGAATGGCTCTATCTATTGTTTGGATGAGTTACCTTGTATGAACTAGAAATGTGTGCTGAAACTGCCAGCTACTGCATAAAATATTTCATTAACATCACGACCTCATTTGTTAGATTGAATTGCAGTCTTTTTTGCCAAATTTTCCCCACAGATATATTCTATTTTAGAAAAATTGAATAAAAACAACACACAAACAAGAAGACAATTAATTCATATCTGTGAAACTCAGAATGCCTGGAATGCAAGCATTAGTGCTGTATATGATATAAAATTGCAATTAAATTTCTATTTTTATTAAAGTTTACATAACAAAACTACCACACACTTTGAAAAATTTAAACTTCTTGTAATGGCAGAGATTCATTCAAATTAGATATTCCCTTTCTTTCTCTGTCTCTGTCTCTTTCTCTCTCTCTCTATGTATATATATTTGGATGCAGATTAGTACTCTATGCAGAGAAAATATTTTAGATCTTATAAGACCATTTTTTGTCATTTTAGAATATAACTTCTAGATAAGAACTATTATCTTTAGTTAGCCTTGAGATATATCATAGAAAATGAAGGTGCCAAGGCCTGTTTTATACATTAGGGATTCCAACTTTAGCCTGATCTGTGTTTGCTACAGTGACCAAACTATCTGATGAAGTGAAAGATTATTCCCAGCAACAGTCATTTTTAAAAAGCAGGTTGGCAAAAGGGCTCCATGTAGTCAGTCTGAGACACTGAAAGAGCCTGCAGCTGATAAGAGAACAGCAGGGGTTTCCCACTTACAACCATCTTATAACTGTTTGAACGTAATGGAGGATAAAGCTGAAGGAAAGATTTTCCAGAAGGGTTCTAAATGATTCAGAAACATGTACTGATTTTTGTTCACCCCTGACAATATGTAACATTAACAGGCAAAAGGAACATTCTTAGTACTCTTGGTTAGATCAGAAAATAGCCTCAGCATATGGAGGATCCTAGAAGAAAAGAGCGTCAGTATGTGGAAGAAAGTAAAAACAGTGCCCAGGGAATTTGCTGGATGTGATAATACCATCAAAAAGAAGAAGGCAACTGGTAGATGAAAATGCACCATGTGGAGGATGACTTACCACCACAAATGCATATTTATAAACACATGGGGGAAACCTTCAATGCTTCCCACAAATATGTGCATTAGACTATAAAGATTAAATAAATTTGTTTAAAGTCATAGGATTAGGTGGATTCAACTACAATGTGAATACAAAAAGAGAAAACAAGAGTGCCAAGGCCTGAGATTTTGAGGTGTGTAGTAGGGAAGAAGGGTAATCTGTGGGAATGCATGTCCTAATATCAGGGTAAATGCCAGTGGCTTTGAGACCTTATAAACGGAGACATCAGTTTTTAATTCCCCATTTTAAAAAAGTGTGTGATCTAATAATGCTGTAAGATCTTGCTCCTGTTTCATACCGTGCACGCGCACACACGCATGCACAATGTTTAGAAATAAAAAATAAAAAATCCTACTTCACTGCTTCCCTGTACATTGTTCTTCTATATACTTTCTGATAGAGAGAAACTCTTCTTAATTTTTGAGCCAACATCAGAGGGCATGGCTAGTTTGTCATGTCTATCTCTCTCCATTTACTTAAAACTTTTCCTGGAACAAGTGTGAGAGGGAGGAGGGAGGTCAGAGAAGGAAGCTTCAGGGCAAGGTTGAGATAGATCTTACTTTTTTTATTCAGTAAAAGAATATTCCAAAGGAGTTTTCAGTTTGGCAACACATCATAAATAAATTCCCTGTATTCTTAAAATACATTGATAAATAAATATGTGGTCTTGCTTACGTAGATAATGTGAGCTGGCCTGTAGCTCCTGGTATTTAGGAGTAGGCATTGGGATTCCCAAACTCCCTAAGTTAGAAATAGCCAAGACATCAAGCTGCCTAGCCATACCTTCTTTACCATCAGTGTCTATGACTTGAATTTCAACTTGTGTTGTCCTCATAACCTTTTTATCCTGTTTCTAAAAATTATCTATCACCTCTATTTCATCCTATTTCACCTGCTAATTCCATTAACTGGTGAAATTTCCAGAGCCCTCAGGTCATTTTTCAATCCCAAGATTGTTTAGCAATACTAGACTGTAAATACTTCCCAACAAAACTTGGCAATGCCATTTTTTTTTCTCTATTTTGGTCTTGATTTCTCTTTTGCAGTGACTTGATCATGAGTTTCTTCCCTCTTATTAATAAAAAGGTCAGAAATTTTTACAATATATTTTGTTTAGGAGGACAGTGTGTTTGTTACATGGCCAGATCCCTGGCAAGCAAATAGACAAACTTAGAGACTACACATTTGTAGTAGGTAATTCTCAAGCAATCTCAGATAATTGACACTTAAAAATCTCCCTGACTCTTTTCTACCTCTCAGTCTGAAACATTATTTTCTTTCTGTGCTTGAAACAAAATTCCAATTCCCTCTTCCTAGAACTCTGGCTCTCAGCTTCTCATGATTGTTTATAGTTTATGGCATATAGACGGTCAGTCACAGATGGCAGTAACTCTTGGTAGTTCTTCTGGAAAAGTTCTCCAGTTATCAGCTGCCTGCTTGGGTATCTTGTTGCCTGAACTTATTAGTCAAGAACCAATATTTTATCTTAAAACTGATTTGGTTTCCAACAAAAAATTTTCAGAAGACATGAATTTGCACATCAACCTTCATGGCCCAGGCTTACTTGATATTTCCCTAAAAAATCTTTGGCAAAAATACAGTTACAAAACATCTTCGGTGCTGCTTGGTCTTACTTTTCCATTTGCAACATTCAGTCTTAAATGCTTCACTTCCTCAGAGGATCAGGGGCCAAGGTCACCACTCACCACAATCAGAAAGGTTATTCCTAGCATCTTTACATTCGATCCATAGTCACAGTTACCACTTAAAAACATTGTACTCAGGGATCAGCCGGCCTGGCTGGGTGTACCCCGCCTCAGCTCTAAGGATTTTTTTTTTTAACATCTTTATTGGAGTATAATTGCTTTACATTGTTGTGTTAGTTTCTGATGTACAACAAAGTGAATCAGCTATACATGTACTTATGTCCCCATATCCCTCCCTCTTGGCGTCTCTCTCCCACCCTCCCTATCCCAACCCTCTAGGTGGTCACAAAGCACTGAGCTGATTTCCCTGTGCTCTGTGATTGCTTCCCACTAGGTACCTATTTTACATTTGGTAGTGTAAATATGTCAATGCCACTCTCTTACTTCATCCCAGTTTACCCTTCTCCATCCCTATGTCTTTAACTCCATTTTCTACATCTGCGTCTTTATTCCTGTCCTGCCCCTAGGTTTTTCAGAACTCTTTTCTATTTTTTAGATTCCATATATATGTTGTAGCATACAGTATTTGTTTCTCTCTTTCTGAATTACTTCACTCTGTCTGAGCTTCTAGGTCTACTACAAATAACTCAATTTTGTTTCTTTTTATGGCTGAATAATATTACACTGTATATATGTGCCACATCTTCTTTATCCATTCATCTGTCAAAGGACACTTAGGTTGCTTCCATGTCATGGCTATTGTAAATAGAGCTGCAATGAACATTGTGGTATATGACTCTTTTTGAATTACGGTTTTCTCAGGGTATATGCCCAGTAGTGGAATTGCTGGGTCATATGGTAGTTCTATTTGTAGTTTTTTAAGGAACCTCCATACTGTTCTCCATAGTGGCTGTATCAATTAACATTCCCACCAACAGTGTGGGAGGGTTCGTTTTTCTCCACACCCTCTCCAGCATTTATTGTTTGTAGATTTTATGATGATGGCCATTCTGACCAGTGGGAGGTGATACATTATTGTAGTTTTGATTTGCATTTACCTAATGATTAGTGATATAGAGCATTCTTTCATGTGTTTGTTGGCAATCTGCATATCTTCTTTGAAGAAATGTCTATTCTGCCCATTTTTGGATTGGGTTGTTTGCTTTTTGATATTGAGCTGCATGAGCTGCTTGCATATTTTGGAGATTAATAGTTCATCGGTTGCTTCATTCACATATATTTTCTCCCATTCTGAGGGTTGTCTTTTTGTCTTGTTTATGGTTTCCTTTGCTGTGCAAAAGCTTTGAAGTTTCATTAGGTCCCATTTGTTTATTTTTGTTATATTACCATTTCTCTAGCAGATAGGTCAAGAAGGATCTTGCTGTGATTTATGTCATAGTGTTCTGCCTATGTTTTCCTGAAAGAGTTTGACTTACACTTAGGTCTTTAATCCATTTTGAGTTTATTTTTGTGTATGGTGTTATGCAGTGTTCTAATTTCATTCTTTACATGTAACTGTCCAGTTTTCCCAGCACCAATTATTGAAGAGGCTGTCTTTTCTCTACTGTATATTCTTGCCACCTTTATCAAAGATAAGGTGACCATATGTGCATGGGTTTATCTCTGGGATATCTATCCTGTTCCATCAACTATATTTCTGTTTTTGTGCCAGTACCATACTGTCTTGATTACTGTAGCTTTGTAGTATAATCTGAAGTCAGGGAACCTGATTCCTCCAGCTCCATTTTTCTTTCCCAAGATTGCTTTGGCTATTCAGGGTCTTTTGTGTTTCCATACAAATTGTGAAAGTTTTGTTCTATTTCTGTGAAAAATGCCAGTGGTAGTTTGATAGGGATTGCATTGAATCTGTAGATTGCTTTGGGTAGTATAGTCATTTTCACAATGTTGATTCTTCCAATCCAAGATCATGGTATATCTCTCCATCTGTTGGTATCATCTTTAGTTTCTTTCATCAGTGTCTTATAGTTTTCTGCATACAGGTCTTTTGTCTCCTTAGGTAGGTTTACTCCTCAGTATTTTATTCTTTTTGTTGCAATGGTAAATGGGAGTGTTTCCTTAATTTCTCTTTCAGATTTTTCATCATTAGTATATAGGAATGCAAGAGATTTTTGTCCATTGATTTTGTATCCTGCTACTTTACCAAATTGATTGATTAGCTCTAGTAGTTTTCTGGTGGCATCTTTAGGATTCTCTATGTATAATATCCTGTCATCTGCAAACAGTGACAGTTTTACTTCTTCTTTTCCAACCTGGGTTCATTTTATTTATTTTTCTTGTCTGATTGCTATGGCTAAAACTTTCAAAACTATGTTGAAGAACAGTGGTGAGAGTGGGCAGCCTTGTCTTGTTCCTGATCTTAGGGGAAAGGGTTTCAGTTTTTCAGCATTGAGAACAATGTTGGCTGTGAGTTTATCATATATGGCCTTTATTATGTTGAGGTAAGTTTGCTCTATGCCTACTTTCTGAAGGTATTTTTTATCATAAATCGGTGTTGAATTTTGTCAAAAGCTTTTTCTGTATCTATTGAGATGATCATATGGTTTTTCTTCTTCAATTTGTTAATATGGTGTATCACGTTAATTGATTTGCATATATTATAGAATCTTTGTATTCCTGGAATAAACACCACTTGATCATGGTGTATGATCCTGTTAATGTGCTGTTTGATTATGTTTGCTAGTATTTTGTTGAGGATTTTTGAATCTATATTCATCAGTGATACTGGTCTGTAGTTTTCTTTTTTTGTAACATCTTTTTCTGGTTTTGGTATCAGGGTGATGGTGGCCTCATAGAGTGCGATTGTGAGTGTTCCTCCCTCTGCTATATTTTGGAAGAGTTTGAGAAGAATAGGTGTCAGCTCTTCTGTAAATGTTTCATAGAATTCACCTGTGAAGCCATCTGGTCCTGGACTTTTCTTTGTGGGAAGATTTTTAATCACAGCTTCAATTTCAGTGCTTGTGATTGGTCTGTTTATATTTTCTATTACTTCCTGGTTCAGTCTCAGAAGGTTGTGTTTTTCTAAGAATGTGTCCATTTCTTCCAGGTTGTCCATTTTATTGGCATATAGTTGCTTGCAGTAATCTCTCATGATCCTCTGTATTTCTGCTGTGTCAGTGGTTACTTCTCCTTTTTCATTTCTAATTCTGTTGATTTGAGTCTTCTCCCAATTTTTCTTGATGACACTGGTTAATCAATTTTGTTTTATTCTCAAAGAAGCAACTTTTAGTTTTATTAATCTTTGCCTTCATTTCCTTCATTTCTTGTTCATTTAGTTCTGATCTGATCCTTATGATTTCCTTACTTCTGCTAATTTTGAGGGATTTTTTTTCTTCTTTCTCTAATTGTTTAGGTGTAATGTTAGTTTATTTGAGATTTTTCTTGTTTCTTGAGGTACGATTGTATTAGTATAAACTTCCCTCTTAGAACTGCTTTTGCTGCATCCCATAGGTTTTGGGTTGTTGTGTTTTCATTGTCATTTGTTTTGAGGTATTTTTTGATTTTCTCTTTGATTCCTTCAGTAATCTCTTGGGTATTTAGTAGCATATTGTTTACCCTCCATGTGTTTGGTTTCTTTAGTTTTTTTTCCTGTAACTGATATCTAGCCTCATAGCACTGTGGTTGGAAAAGATACTTGATAAGATTTCAATTTTCTTAAAATTACCAATGCTTGATGTGTGACCTAAGATATTATCTATCCTGGAGAATGTTCCATGAGCACTGGAGAAGAAAGTGTATTCTGTTGTTTTTGGATGGAATGTCCTATAAATATCAATGAAGTCCATCTTGTTTAATGTGTCATTTAAAGCTTGTGTTTCCATATTTATTTTCATTTTGGTTGATTAGTCCATTGGTGAAACTGGGGTGTTAAACTCCCCTACTATTATTGTCTTAGTGTTGATTTCCCCTTTTTGGCTGTTAGCATTTGCCTTATGTATTGAGGTGCTCCTATTTTGGGTGCATAAATATTTACAATTGCTATATCTTCTTCTTGGATTGATCCCTCGATCATTATGTAGAGTCTTTCTTTGTCTCTTGTAATAGTCTTAATTTTAAAGTCTAGTTTGTCTGATATGAGAATTGCTATGCCAGCTTTCTTTTGATTTCTTTTTGCATGGAATATCTTTTTCCATCCCCTCACTTCCAGTCTGTATGTGTCCCTAGGTCTGAATTGGTCTCCTGTAGACAGCATATATACAGGTCTTGTTTTGTATCCATTCAGCCATCTATGTCTTTTGGTTGGAGCATTTAATCCATTTATATTTAAGGTATTTATCAATATGTATGTTCCTATTACCATTTTCTTTACTGTTTTGGGTTTGTTTTTGTAGGCCTTTTCTTTCTCTTGTGTTTCCTGCCTAGATGAGTTCCTTGAGCATTTGTTGTAAAGTTGGTTTCGTGGTGCTGAATTCTCTTAACTTTTGCTTGTCCGTAAATGTTTTAATTTCTCCATCGAATCTGAATGAGATTCTTGCTGGGTGAAGTAATCTTGGTTGTAGGATTTTCCCTTTCATCACTTTAAATATGTCCTGCCACTCTCTTCTGGCTTGCAGAATTTCTGCTCAAAGATCAGCTGTTAACCTTATGGGGATTCCCTTGTATGTTATTTGTTGCTTTTCCCTGCTGCTTTCAGTATTTTTTCTTTGTATTTAATTTTTGATATTTTGATTAATATGTGTCTTGGCATGTTTCTTCCTGGATTTATCTGTAGGGGACTCTCTGTGCTTCCTGGACTTGATTAACTCTTTCCTTTCCCATATTAGGCAAGTTTTCATCTATAATCTCTTCAAATATTTTCTCAGTCCTTTTCTTTTTCTCTTCTTTTTCTGGGATCCCTAAATTTTGAATGTTGTTGCATTTAATGTTGTCCCAGAGATCTCTGAGACTGTCCTCAATTCTTTCCATTCTTTTTTCTTTATTCTTCTCTGCAGTAATTATTTTCACTATTTTATCTTCCAGGTGACTTATCCATTTTTCTGCTTCAGTTATTCTGCTATTGATTCCTTCTAGAGAGTTTTGAATTTCATTTGTTGTGTTGTTCATCACTGTTTCCTCTTTAGTTCTTCTAGGTCCTTATTAAATGTTTCTTGTATTTTCTCCATTCTATTTCCAAAATGTTGCATCATCTTTACTCTCCTTACTCTGAATTCTTTTCCAGGTAGACTGCATATTTCCTTTCCTTTCATTTGTTTAGTCTGGTGGGTTTTTACCTTGCTCCTTCATCTGCTATGTATTTCTCTGTCTTCTCATTTTGCTTAACTTACTGTGTTTGGGTTATGCTTTCCACAGGGTGTAGGTTTGTAGTTCCTGTTGTTTTTGCTGTTTTCCCCCAGTGGGTAAATTTGGTTCAGTAGGTTGTGTAGGCTTCCTGGTGGATGGGACTGGTGCCTGTGTTCTGGTGGATGAGGCTGGATCTTGTCTTTCTGGTGGGCAGGACCATGTCCAGTGGTGTGTTTTAGGATGTCTATGAACTTATTAGATTTTAGGCAGCCTCTCAGCTAATGGGTGGGGTTGTGTTCCTGTCTTGATAGCTGTTTGGCATGGGGTGTCCAGCACTGCAGCTTGCTGGTCCTTGAGTGGAGCTGGGCCTTAGAGTTGAGATGGAGATCTCTATGAGACGTCTTGCTGATTGATATTACATGGGACCCAGAGGTTTCTGGTGGTCCAGTGTCCTGAGCTTGGCTCTCCCACATCAGAGGCTCAGGCCCAACAGCTGGCCATAGCACCAAGACCCTGTCAGCCACACGGCTCAGAAGAAAAGAGAGCAAAGAAAAAAAAATAATATAAAATAAAGTTATTGAAATAAAAAATAAAAAAATATATTAAAATAAAATTAAAAAGTAATAAAAAAAAAAAGAAGAGAGCAACCAAACCAATAAGCAAATCCACCAATGATAAAAAGTGCTAAAAATTAAACTAACATAAACATAAAAATCAGAAACTTGTCATTCACGTACAACCAACCCCAAGTCTACAGTTGCTCCCAAATTTTACTGCTTCAATTTTGGGATGATTCATTGTTTATTCAAGTATTCCACAGATGCAGGGTACATCAAGTTGATTGTGGAGGTTTAATCCACTGCTCCTGAAGCTGAATGGAGAAATTTCCCTTTCTCTTCTTTGTTTGCACAGCTCCTGGGGTTCAGCTTTGGATTTGGTCCTGCCTCTGCATATAGGTCGCCTCTGGCATCTGTTCTTCACCCAGACAGGAGGGGGTAAAAGCAGCAGCTGATTAGGTGGCTCTGGCTCACTCAGGCCTGGGTGACTGAGGCATATGGAATGGGGGGCGTGTTTGCGGTTGCAGAGGCCGGTATGGCCTTGCAACAGCCTGAGGCATTCCATGTGTTCTCCCGGGGAAGTTGCCCCTGGATCATGGGACCCTGGCAGTGGTGGGCTGCAAAGGCTCCCGGGAGGGGAGGTGTGGATAGTGACCTGTGCTTGCACACAGGATTCTTGGTGGCTGCAGCAGCAGCCTTAGCATCGCATGCCCGTCTCTGGTGTCCATGCTGATAGCCGTGGCTTGCGCCCATCTCTGGAGCTCATTTAAGTGGTGCTCTGAATCTCCTCTCCTCATGCACTCCAAAACAATGGTCTCTTGACTCAGGCAGTTCCAGACATTTTTCTAGACTCCCTTCATTTAGCTGTGGTGCTCTAGCCCCCTTCAGGCTGTGTTCATACAGCCAACCCCAGTTCTCTCCCTGGGATCTGACCTCCGAAGTCCGAGCCTCAGCTCCCAGCCCCCACCCGCCCTGGTGAGTGAGCAGACAAGACTCTCAGGCTGGTGAGTGCTGGTCGGCAATGATCCTTTGTGCAGGAATCTCTCTACTTTGTCCTCTGCATCCCTGTTGCTGTGCTCTCCTCTGTGGCTCCGGAGCTTCCACCCCTCCCCCTGTCTCCGTCAGTGAAGGGGCTTCCTAGCGTGTGGAAAATTTTCCTCCTTACAGAGCTCCCTCCCTGGTGCAGGTGCCATCCCTATTCTTTTGTCTCTTTTTTCTTTTTTGTTTTACCCTACCCAGATACGTGGGGAGTTTCTTGCCTTTTGGGAAGTCTGAGGTCTTCTGCCAGTGTTCAGTAGGTGTTCTGTAGGTGTTGCTCCACATGTAGATGCATTTTTGATGTATTTGTGAAGAGGAAGGTGATCTCTATGTCTTACTCCCCTGCCATCTTGAAGGTCCGTCCAGCTATAAGGATTTGATTCATGCAAACTGGATGTTATACTTTGTTTCAAAGATGCAAGACAAGAGATAAAAAATGTAACATGAGTACTGGGATCTTCTCATTTAATAAGAATGCATATGACTCTTTCTTGGCGATGGGGAGATGAATGTGTAATTAGATTTCCTTGAACCAGATTGCCTAGTAAATTCCATTGTTGTATAATTGCAGTTGGGTTAGTGCAGGGTGGGGTAATGTTGCCTCATGGCTTCTAAGTACAGATATGTTAGATGTTGACACAGTTTCTACCTAGGAAAAATTGAGGAATTAGTGTATATGCAATGAAGCTGAGGGGCATAGGCAAGGACAATTTCTCAGAGGGTCATATATCCCATTCTAAGATGTTTGGCATTACCTTAATGAAAACAGAAACCATTTAAATACTTTAAGTATATATTTTTAAAAGGTAAGATACACTTTATACTTTTTAGAGTGATTTCTCTTGTAGCAATGTGGAAAATTATGGTAGGTATGGGA
Source organism: Globicephala melas (assembly GCF_963455315.2). Lineage (NCBI taxonomy): Eukaryota > Metazoa > Chordata > Mammalia > Artiodactyla > Delphinidae > Globicephala > Globicephala melas. Next base: position 37,172,728 of record NC_083317.1, read on the forward strand.
TGATGTGATTAAAATCGTAGTTAGGAAGAAGTCAGTGGCAACAGTTCAGAAGAATGATGACAAATTAGAAAGACTAGAGAGTGGAGGATAAACTTTTGAGCTATTTAGTAGATTAGGAATAGAATAAGTTCATAATAAATTGAATTTAATTAATGGTGTGATTTTTTATGAATATTCCTGAAATATGCTGAAATGTTATAATATTCTGCTTCTGTAAATCTGCACCCCATACTGGAATTTCACCATGAACTAGGGATGGGAATAAGGAGAGAATTTGCTGGTATCCTAATATGCAGGCAAATAGTGAAAAAGTTGTGGGCAAGTGGAGTGAGATCTGGGTTTATTTAATGTTTTCTCAAATGTCCATTAGCTAGGCCCACTGAACATAATGGTACCATATAGGTAAATTATGGAAATAAGTTTAGTACATCTCAAAATAGGAAGCTAATTCTAACTGAGTATCTTTCAAGTGCTACACATATGATATTAAAAATTAAGAGATTTGCTTTCCAATATTAAAGGATATATTTTTGTGAACATCATAATTCTTTTCTCTCTGTTATCCTCTAATAATACATTTTGTGAAGAAATGTCACAATTGTAATTTCAATATACAGTCATTTTTAAAATTCCAACCCAAATTTGGCAAAAGACATGAGGGACATGTCTCACACAAAAGGAAAACACTGACAACAGAAGATTCTAAAGGAAAAACATACCTAAATCTTGATTCACTATGAAGTATGCTGATAAAAAGAACACTCAGAATTTTGTGAGTCATGAAAGCTTATCTCTAATTTAAATTACAAATTAATTTCTGCCGAACCTAAAAGCTTTTTGAGGAGTGAAGAAATCCTTATGAATATTTTGAATTTCACCAATCACAAGGCACAACTAGAATCTTTAAGAAAACTTTGTGTGTGAGTTATCTGCTGATTTTGTTTTTGTTACACCTTGAAATCACTAAGGGATATTTTAAAATGAGAGCCCACCTTGCCTTCAATGCCGCTAACCTTCAAAATACTGACTTTCTCATGTATGTAGTAGGATATGCTTTGCTTTTACAGTAGTCATCAAATTTAGTGTGTGATGAGAACTTCCTATTCAACTTACATCTATTTATAGACAAATTTTAGATAAAGCACAGGACATCTTTCTTTACTGATCATCCCTTCATTACTGCTGAATACATAATCTCTTAATTATACATACCAAATAACAAGAGAAAAATATCCTTCAATGATATCCAATTTACATAGAAATTATATCCATTCATTACTTTAAGTCCTGTTTACCTAGGTATTACTTTGCATTACAAAATCCAGACAGGCAGTTTAACTCTCAATGAAGTCATACAGATTACCTCCCATTCTGATCCTCCAAAGAAAGCAGAACTATTTGAGTAATCTACAATTGTCACCTCCAGTCCCCAGGAATATGTTTTATCACGGAATGCATTTTCACTGTCTTTTCAAGGATATGAGATTGCTTGAATTGCTGGCTGCAGGGGATCCAAGTAATTTTTCTCACACACTAGCCCTGCAAAATTCACCCCCTGCATGAGAAGATGGCTCAAGAAATGAAGGGGTAGCAAGGATTTCAAACTCTCACAGGGAATAAAACTATCTGTTTTTAATTGTGTTTTGGTTTGTGTTATAATAGAAATCATCTCTATTGCTATGGGATATGTACACAATAAATAGGTTTTCAGAATGATTAAACGCCTTAGCCTCACTTCAACTATTATTTTCAAAAGCCATTTATTCTGGGCATAGTAGAAAACCATAACAAATATTTATGAAATAATTTGTCTCCAGTATTATTGCTATGAGTACCTTCAATATTCTCATCTTTCCTAAGGAATATGCATCTGATGTTTTAAGTAACAAGGATACAATTCATGCCTTTTATAAATCATTTATTAATAACATAAACATTTCTAATTTCTTACAGAAATTATGACCTGAGTAATTATTTTTCCATTTTCTCAAAAATTAGAATCCAGGAGGTTTTTAATAAAAATGACTGAAAATATAAAGTAACTCATTTTGGAAGAAAATTTGGTAAAGAGTCAGTTGAACTCCAGTAAAGATACTCCAAAGCATGAACCAAAAAGACATTATAGTAACTCATCTGTGAATGGCAAAGATGATTATTTGATTTTATAAACTTTTCATTCTTAAAAAAAATCAAACAGATAAAGCATTACTTTATGTGGAGAAAGTCGTCTGAAATTGTTCTTGAAAACACAATTTTTCTTGGTAATTCACTAATTGAACAAGAAAAATTATCATTTTATTTCTCCTTATCACCATTTCTTCATCTATACAGTGAGTCCCCTACATACGAACCTTCAAGTTGTGAACTTTCATAGAAGTGAACCTGTGTTCGCATGTCCAATCATGTAAGTTAGTTCACATGTCTGGTGTATTGTCAGGTGAATGCATCCTCTATAAGTGGTTGTGTTTTCGTGTACTTTACTGTACAGTAATGTATAGAGTACAGTAGTACAGTATCTTTATTTCAAGACCATGATGTCTGGAAGCAAGTGTAAAAGCAGCGGTGATGTAGCTGGTACTGCTAAGAAACATCAAGTGATAACGATGGAAACAAAAGTGAAAATAATTGAGAGAGTGGAGCAAGGCAAAAAGATGGTAGACGTCGCTTGTTATTACAACATGAATGATTCAACCATTCACATGATTCTAAAGAACAAGGACAAGATCATGGAACATGTGAAGTCAGCTGTGCCGATAATGGCCACAACAATATCAAAGAAGCGTGGAAAAGTGATGGAGGAGACGGAGAAACTTCTCAGTGTGTGGATGCAGGATCAGCATCAGCGTCCAGTCCCACTCATCTTAATGCTGATTCAAGAGAAAGCTAAAAGTCTTTATGAAGACTTGAAGAAGAAACACAGCAAAGAATCAGAGGGCACATCTTTTAATGCCAGCCATGGTTGGTTTTATTGGTTCAAGGCTAGAGCTAACATTCACAATGTAAAAGTAAGTGGTGAGGCAGGGAGTGCAGATACGGCAGCTGCCCAGGAATTTCCTGAAATACTTTGAGAAATCATTGATGAAGGCATGTCTTTATCCGAGCAGGTTTTAATGTGGTTGAGACAGGACTGTACTGGAAGAGGATGCCAGATGGAAATTACATTAGTAAGGAGGAAAAGTTGATGCCAGGCTATAAAGAAGTTTAAGATTGGCTAACTCTGTTGTTTGGTGGCAATGCTTCCAGCGATATGAAGCTGAAGCCTCTCTTAGTTTATCACTCAGAGAACGCAAGAGCCTTTAAAAAATAGCCAAGTTATCTCTTCCTGCTGTGTGGAAGAGTAACCCCAAAGCCTGGGTTACACAGGCCATTTTCTAGGACTGTTTTTTCCATCACTTTATCCCGGAGGTAGAGAAATATTGCATGAAGAAGGACATCCCATTCAACATTCTTTTGCTCCTTGACAATGCTCCAGACCATCTGCCCATTCATGGACGACTTTCACCCCAATGTCAAGTTAGTGCATCTGCCACCAAATACTATGTCGTTCATCCAACCTATAGTCAAGGAAGTTATATCAGCTTTCAAGAAATATTATTTATGTCACACTTTTCGTCAGGCAGCAAAGGTGGGTGATGAATCAGGAACAAACTTGCAACAATTTTGGAAGGACTATAATATCTACAAGGCCATAAAAAACATTGACTTTGCTTGATGTGAGGTTACAGCCGTCACCATGAATGGGGCTTGGAAGAACCTTTGCCCGCAGTTTGTTCACAATTTTTGTGGATTTGAGAAGGTGACTGAGGGGTCCAAAGAGGTCTTCAGCAACTTAGTGACCCTCAGTGAGAAGCTGGAGCTAGATCTGCAAGAGGAGGACTTCATTGAACTCCTTGCTGTGCAACATAAGGAGCTTACTAATGAAGATCTGATGGAATTGGAGGCCCAGAGAAAGGGTGAAGAGAGACAAGAAGTAACTGAAGAACTAAGAGATTCACAATGCAGCAAATGGCAAGGGGATTTTCTTAATTTGAGAAGGCATTGATTTTGAGGCATAGGACCTGAACGTAGAACAGTACACGAAGGTTGCAGCAGCTGTTCAGAATGCAAGCCAGTGCTACTGTGTCATCTGTGATAAGAAAAAAAAGCTACTACCCAGACATTGTTTTTTTCAAGAGGGTAGATAGAATTGAATCCAGCAAGGAACCAGAACCTGTGCCATCAACATCAGGTGTGAGTGAAATTGCAGTTTGCCCTCCATCTCCTATTGTTGAGGATCCTTCAGCTCTACTATCTCCCACCTCCTCTCCCTCCTCCAGTCAGTAACTCTTCTTGACTGTTCACTTGATGCCAGCCCCTATATCCTAGCTGTTGTACCATACTACTTTATTTTTCAAGGTACTATATTGTAAGATTAAAAATGTTTTATTTTTTGTGTTTGTTTTGTATGTATTATTTGTGTGAAAAGTATTATAAACCTATTACAGTACAGTACTATATACAGTACTATATAGCTGATTGTGTTAGTTGGGTACCTAGGCTAAGTCTGTTGGACTTTATTGAACAAATTGGACTTATGAACGTGCTCTAAGAATGGAACTCATTTGTATGCAGGGGACTTACTCTATTTTAACAAGTATAAGGTAAATTTGTGCCTCAGCAAAAAATATCAATTTGCAGTGGCTTAAAAAAACAAATATTTATTACTTCATCTTGTTACACAACCACCACAATTAGGCTGCAGGCTCTGCTCCATGTAGTAACACAGAACACTACTTGCATCTTCTGGAATATCTAGTCTCCTGGATCTATGCATGTGGAGAAGAAACAACTGAGGAGGTATGTACCAGCACTTTTCTGCTTTCTACTGTAATTAACATACACCATTGTATCTACAATTCATTCGTCTATTTATCATATCATAATCCCCAACTAATCACATGAATGTTAGAAGATGTGGTTGAAATTGTGAATATTGGTTGACCATTCTATTTCTGACATAATAATTAAGAAGAAAGAGGTAGTACCAGATATACCAAGTCCCTCCAGTTATAACACTGTATCATCTTACATTTTCATATCATGTCACTCCCATACTTACTGGCTCATAAACCCAACAGATTCTGTCACAGCCTCTTAGATTTTGCACATATCTCTACATTCATTCAAGATGTAGTTTACTTGCATCACACCAATCCACCCTTGTTGATTTACATACACATTTCTCAATCTGATGTTTTAGAAATGTGGGTTTTTGTTCTTCTCTTCTACTGTGACATCCCTAGCCTTAGAATAAAATGTCTTAATTGCTGAACCATACAGCAATAAATTTCAAAGATATAAAAGGTAATTACAGTAAAAATTAATGTATATTATACAATAACTTTATTACCATATGAGTCTTCAAGGACCAATATGGTTTTCTTGATTCTGCTCATTCTTCATAACATTTTATGGTAATATAAAAGTCTATTTGTGACTTACAAATTTGCTTTCATTAGATTGGGAGATTGAAATATTCTCACATTCTGTCTTTAATATGTTTCACAGTAAATGCTAGTAGTGAGAATATCAAATAAATTACCTCTAATTTTTCTATTTCCAGTCAGTATTTATAACTTTATTTTCCCAATTAATTGACTTTCCCTATATTTTAGGATTATTAGTTTGAAAGAATAAGTCTTCTTTTCCAGAAATAAAATGTCCCTAGAGATAACAGATAAAGGTTACCATAAGTAGTCACATTTTCATTATTATGCCAAGTATTAATACAAAGACAATTGTTCTTCTGAGCAGTTACTTCCACAGCCCCTTCCACTGTTAGTGGTTTTGCTCACACAGAGCATTTTTAAAAAATAATAACTGACTTCCAAACTGTGATGCACAATTGATTTCCTAACATTAAGAAGATTTGGAAAAAAATGAACTTCCAATGATATATAAAGATATCATTAATTCTTATATCAAGTCTTTTTGTTTGTTTAAACTAGGTATTAAAAATGAGGTTGTTTTATGACAGATCTGATAGCATGTTTTGGAAACCAGAAAAGTGATTGATCGTTAATTTTATAAAGAGAATTTTATTCTATGATCATATACATTAAATAATGTTTCTTTATATTTAATTAAATATATATATACATATTATATAAATACATTAACATATAACACATATAAACACATTAACATAAATATTATATATTTAACAATTACAAACTATATTATGTAATAATTTGTTATATCTTTATTGTGACCAAAGTAACTGACCAAAATCCCTATAACCAGGCAAGTATACTCATTAGGTCCAAGTAAGCTGACTTATAGTCATATAGTTTTAGAAGTTCATTAAGATGACCTTGTTTTACTCATATTGATATTATAATATTCTGGAGATATTTTCCTAATCACTATATCTATGTTACATTTGAATATTGTAAAATAAATATTTCTCAACTTTAAAAGTTAAAAAGTTTATATATTAAAATGAAGAAATGGGAAAATTATAAATTTTTTCACCTCTTGAATTCACTCAGAGAAAAGTATATTGAAGTAATAAAAATGAGGCCAGCAACAGACTCAGTAGGCATATATTTCTTATATGAAAAAACAATAGTTCTCTATAGATGGTATATTCAAGTAAATTGTAGTTATGGTTCTATAATAGTGGTTTTGACTCTTTTGGGACCAATTTGTAAAAGATTTTCCTTCTAAATCCAATAGAAAATCTATGGACAATTAATTCAAGTCCTGTTCCTACCTAGGCATGCATGAATAAAAATTAGACATTTAATGTGAATCTCTTATTGTTTTCACACCGAAAGCACATAAGAATATGCTTGAAAATTTTTTCTACTTACAGGTGCATTGAACTAAACATATACTTTAATATGTGTTCTCACTTGCACTGTGGCTAATGAGCTTCTAAAAATAATATATTTCTTTCACTAGTGGGTAGATTTTAAGTGCTTCAGAAGATATAAATCAAGTATATATTTCAGAAATATTCCTAGAGACATTTAATCATATTATTTCATCAAACATTCTTGTAAACAGGGTACCAAAGGTATCCTAAAACTAAAACACAATTACATAAGCTAAACTGTCTTAAGTAATTCCCTGACAGAACATTAGGAGGCTTAGTTTCCATACTGTGAACTTTTATCATAGGTAAAACCTCATAATCAAGTAATCTCTGGGCATTGAACCCTAGTCATGGAGTTCACCAAAAGTAGATACAACCATAGTTTACCTTAAAACAAGTTTTATTGCTTTTTGTCACCTTTGTTCCAGATATAAATAGAAATATGAAATTATAGTACAATAGTAGTGAAACCAAATTTCTTAAACATTTTTCTTATATTAAGAAGGCTTTAATTACATGCATTAATCTTTTTTCCTTCCCACTTAAATTTACATACTTAATGAAAACCTTACTGTATTTTTTATAGTTCCCTATTAGCCTCAAATTTTATTAGAAACTGGCAATTTATGATTCCTCCCAATTGATAACATAGTTTTCGTTACTTGTAGGAAGTACTCATTTCAAATGATGATTTATCAACCCATTCTATTCTGTAATTCACAAAATAATATTCTGTATATTTTGCTTCTTAAAAACTTAACTCCAAAATTCTATTTTTAGCTATATATATTTATAGCCAGATTTTTTGAAGGGGCATCCACTATAATTATTTCATATCAAGTGTAGTCCAACCACTGCTCATAAACTCAGTCATCATTATTCCCACCCTACAATCCTGGCATCTTTATCCTTAGTGGAATAAATTAGAAACACAGATGGATAATCTGGGAAATATTCCACATGAGTATTTTTAAAAACACAATTCTTGTCAAGCACAGATTTTATAAGATGCAGTTCATAGTTTTAAAAAACAAGAGTTTTGATTATTAACTGTACCATTTTCAAAATCAAATAAGACATGAGGAGATCTTTTATATAATGAAGATTTATACAGCTGTACTGCTTTACAACCCAGTTTGAAATCCATGTTGTTCTTTTCCTTATGGTATTGAAAAGCAAAGTGGGTTTGACTCAGGAGAAAAAAAAAAAAAAAGTCTTTGTATTCGGCAGTTCAAGAGCCACATTTAAATCTATTCCTTTAGGAAAATGCTTACTCTCCTGTGAAAAATATTAATTCAAATTTAAGTGGGACACTGTAGTGCTCATATTTCAACTTATTTTTTACAGCCTTAGTAGTGATACTATCTTTTTCATCTTAATATTTTTCCAGTCAGATACCTTATTCCATTTATATCCCTTCCTCTTTATTTTCCTACTTGATGTCTGAAAATGTAATTAGTTTGCTTCCTTTAAACATATCTCCATGGAATGATGACCTATCAACAGATGTACACTCCAAAAGTGGACAATGTAGGATGGCACAAACCATCTATGAGATTTCTAACTCTTTCCTTGAAAACTCTGGACAGAAGCCAGGTAACAGTATAGATGAGACATTAATTAAAGACAAATTTATAAAGAACTCAGTCCTCTAAAAATCGAGGAGGCATTCAAAACAGTTGTAGACAGATGACTAGTATGGAAGCAGTGAATTTCTTTCTGCATTATTCTCCTAAATGCACAAATCATGGAGACCTACAAAATAAGAGATCTTGGCAAAGGTACCAAATAAGTAATTTAGCATCCTCAACAAATTGGGGTAAACTGAGGTATGAGTGAGAGAGTGGAGTTGTGTATGGCTACCCATTGGGACTGCCAGAGTTCCTGAAGTCTTCATTAATCTCAAATTTTAAAACAGACTAAAAATGTTTCAAATAAAATTTTGAAGAATTAAGGTCATTGATTATTTATTGAGATGAGTATTCAATATAGATGAGATAATCTGTTCCTTAGTTTATTAGAGAAAGGATAGTTTATAGATGATTAGCTGTACATTTTGAACAGCTGCAGTTGAACAAGAAATAGTTACTAATAAACATAGAGATATATTTTGTTTGCATCCAGAGCCACTCTTGGTCCTTTTCTGTTGTTTTGTAGTGTAGGAGCCTGACCTCTACAGACTTTTTCATCTGAGGTCTGCTGACCTCTAACTTTCCATTGTTTTGATCCTGTGGGATTCACTGACAGGAGATCAAAGAATGAGAGGAGAAACAAGTGGTGTTTCTGGGTTCACTGGGGCCTGTATTTTGGCAGTGGCCCCAATCTTCTACCTAAGACCACAGGTCCTATATCATGGTTGTTCTTTAAAGACCGAATCTCTCAGCAGATACAGATTATTGCTCTTTCTTTTTGCCTCTTCAGACACAGGGAGTGGTAAAGTGTACCTATTTTTAATAGTCTTTTGGTTAGTTCACCATCATTTGTTGGTTAATTTAATCCTGTTCTCACCTTTGTGTACAGTTCCGACATTTAAGGGTCCAAGTGTCCAATGCTTCCTTTCAAGTCCCTGTAATAAAATTATAGTAGTTCCTGGCATAAAGAAGGTGAACTAACTTTATATACTTTGAATTATTCTCCTCTTTGAAATATTGGTATAGACTAGAAAGTTTCTCTTGATGCCACAGTTCTATAACTGAAAAAAATATTTTCCTTATGTCTGAAAGAGTGATTACACCAGAAATATTATTGAATATATTTTATGGATAAAATATTCAATATCAGGATCTTAACTAGATATATAATTGAACTGTTTAAAATCAAAAGACTCACCTAACATTGTTGTTTTATATAAGTTTTATTGCACCCCTGAAATAGATTTGTGAGTAAAAGTTTCTAAATATCTGATGTCAGAAAAATACCATTTTACATTTTATAACACTTTACACTTTATGGTACTTGGGCATATGTTAAATTGTCATCTTTTCTATGACTCTAGAAATAGTCATTATTGCCTATATGTGCTGAGGATGCAAAAGGTTGGGAGACTTGTCATCTAGTAACTGGTAGAATTGGGACTCAACTAGCAATATTTCTTTTGCTTTCTATAACACGCTATAATTTCCAATTAGAACATTTTTTAGATGTTGGCATTGGATAAAGTTCAATTGAGCATTGGCTAAGATGTAAACAGATATTAAGCCTACCTGAGGGGCAAGCTGTGTAGGCTTGAAAACCATTCTTCAGGTTCAATATAAAGGCAAACCGAAATTATCCTTGGGAATGACTTCATGATGTCTGCGTCCTTAAGTAAATGTCAGTTCTTTCTTGGTGTCCTGAAGAGACATTTAAACTTCCAAATGTTCCTCCAAAGTTCAAATGACAAATGTATGCCATCTGCAAACTGCAATTAAGGACATTAAAATATATCTAAAAGGTTACTTCTCGCTTACTCTTAGGTTGTTAAAAGCAGGAAAAAGTGTTCCTTTAAATCTAACAATGAGAAAGAGTGAGAAAATCTCATAATCAAAATCACTCTTGAACCCACGAGAGAGCTAAGGTTGCAAGACACCTAAATAGCCATAGAGGTACCCATCTTGCTTAAATGAGAAACCTGGTACATTGTTCTATTGTGATAATAGAGTAGACTGGGCTGCAATGCAAGTGAATAAGAATTCAGATAAAAATTTTCATTAATGTTAAAGGCCAAATGTTGTCTTTCACGAGAATATAGAACCTCAGGGAGTCACAGACACAAAGGGCATTTGCACTACTATAATGGCTCCACTTCGTGGACTTTCACTAGATACAAATAAGAAATTTGCAAGGCAGGATAGGAACTCAGAGACAGTGTCTTCTCAGTGGTACATGTCTGGGAGAGGAAAGTGCTACTTGTGTAGAAAAGACAGGAACTCTGCTCAAAACTAAAAAAAAAAAAAAAAAGAAAAGAAAAGAAAGAAAAGAGAAAACTGTCTTAAGCCCCTGGATGTAGGTCTGCAAACTCTTTCTCTTCCTGGGCACAGATTAAGAGCCACTGTTGTTGAGGAAAGGAAAAGTGGAGGGGAGGGATATGGGAGATCTTAACTCCTGGATCAGAGGCAGTGCTCTGCCTTGAACCCAGATGATTAGTGATATCCCAAAGCGGCAAAGGGGGTAGATCACTGAGAAAGGCCTATCTTTCAAACTCAAAGACACTAAACCTGCCTTAGAATGAGACTAGAGAAGGACACAGGACAAATAAAAACTGCCCCCATTGGCAGTTTATAGCAAACTCTCCAAAATAAAGATCTAGAAGGAGAAAGAGCATGCCAGTTTCCAGGCATAAATACTACGTACCTCAGTCTCTACAGCACTACACATGCTGGCAATCCTTCAACTAAAAACTAATGAGAGAGGCATGCATACATATACACAAAACCCACAACTAAAAATCCACTTGCAAGAGACAAGTAATCAAAAGAAATAGATGCAAATAGGCTCTAGATGTTTGAACTATCAGAGGAAAAACTTAAAATAACTATAATGAATGTTAAAATCTCTAATTGAAAAAAGTAGACATACACATGAACAAAAGAGAAACTACAACACAGTTATGGAAAATACAAGAAATATTAGAGGAAATTCAAGAAGTTCTTCAGATTCTTGAAGAACTCTGGTACCAAACAGAAGCTTGTATCAACTCAATGAAGTCAAGATCAACATAAGTGGTAAAATAGAAGGTGAATATAAAAGACATATTTTTATTATTTTAATGTCTGTATAGATTATTGACTCACTAAAGAAAATATAGTAGTAATGCATTTCAAGTTTATACCACATACAAAAGTAAAAAATAGTGCAAAAGATGAAAGAGAAGAATTGTGAACATATTATCCTAAGGTCATTCAACTACATGTGAATTAGTAAAAAATTATTTGAAGGTATACTGTGATTAATCAAATATGTGTATTGCAAAATCCAGGAAGACAACTAAAATATCTAAAAATTGCTATAATAATAATAAAATAGTTGAGATAAAATAAAATTTTAAAAAAATAATTAATTCAAAAGCAAACAGAGAGGCATTTTAGGGACTTCCCTGGTGGTGCAGTGGTTAAGAATCCACCTGCCAATGCAGGGGACACAGGTTCGATCCCTGGTCTGGGAAGATCCCACATGCCGTAGAGCAACTAAGCCCATGTGCCAAAACTATTGAGCCTGTGCTCTACAGCCTGCGATGCACAACTACTGAGTCCACATGCCACAAGTACTGGAGTCTGAGTGCCCTAGAGCCCATGCTCTGCAACAAGAGTAGCCACCACAATGAGAAGCCCTCACACCACGGCGAAGAGTAGCCCCTGCTTGCCACAACTAGAGAAAGCCCATGTGCAGCAACAAAGACCGAACGCAGCCAAAAAACCAAACCAAAACAAAACTAAAAACAGAGAGGCATTCTTCGCTATATTCTCAATTCACACAAAAGCAACAGGCAGGGAAATTATAAAAGGTAAAATGTAATATTTCAACAGAGGAGAATTTATCCATTTTTTTTTATAAAAGGAAATATAACCTAAATAATTTGTCTGAGTGTCCCAATTGTTAGCCAAACAAGTAAAGCATTTGCTGATGGCCACTTAATTAAATCATGCTAGCTTGGAGAAGTAGAAGAAATGTGTCCAGAGAAAATAAACATTTTTAAAACTACTAGCAGTTCAATGAGAACCACACTGGAATTGTTGAGGACACTGAGAACAATATCAATAGCCAGTTAAAAATAAACAAATGATTTTAAGTTGTTTCTCTGCTCTTGAGAAGTTAACAAATACTTCTGATACTGATCAGCTGTTGGGTAATCAAGAAGTCAATGCAGAATTTAAAGTGCCTGATAAAATAGCCCCTATGAACAATCCGTGTAGAGCTACTACTGGAAAAAAGGTTTTCAAAAAAGTTGAGAAAATACTAATGCAGTACAATCTGAAGTAGAATCTACAAAGATGTATTAATATATTTTGGAGAAGAAAACATTTTAGTTAAGTGAATTTACAAAGTTTGTACAAAACTAAGTTTTGTCTATTCAGTGTATTATTCATCATCAGGTACTTTGCAGAAAAATGTCAATATATTACATGTAATTGAACCAGTTGTGTCAATGATGATCTTCATTTGTTTTCATGGACTTAAGCATCATCAGTTACACAAATGCTTGTAATAAAAAGAAGAGGAATATCCTGACTTGTCCTACCATACAACAGTTTGATTGTTTAGAAGTGGTAAAGTTCTATTGTGACTTTTAAAGTTTAAAGCCAAAATTAATGTTTTTTTCTGAATAAGAGGAACAACCTCAACCAATACTAATACTGAATTGCTTTGGCAAATACCTCTTATTTTCCCTAAACAGATGATGATGTTCTTGAATAAATTTGAAAAATTACAAGGCAAAACAAAGCTTCTATGTAAAAGTTGTACCAAGATAAGTCATTAGAAGACAACTAATACTGTTTGAATTATAAGTAATGTCAGGCTTTTTTATACACCTCTTGTATTGTCAAACATAAAATAATGAGACATATACTATAAACTTTATAGTGACTACTCAACTAACAAAACAAAACTTATGGTTAACAAATGAACAAAAGATAAAATTTAAACACTAAAAGAATATTTAATTAATCCAAAATTAACCAGGAAAAGAGTAATTGAAAACAAATATCAACAGGAGTTAAAAAAAAAGAACAAGATGATATATTTATACCTAACCTAGTCAAATCACATTAATGTAAATAGTTTAAATTTTAGAATTAAAAGGCAGAGTTTGTCATAATGGATTAAGAAAGTAAGACCCAACTATATGTTACCTACAGCAAATATTTTAACTACAAAAACAGAAAGTAGAAGGAGGCAAAGCATATGCCACAACAATACAAACCAAAAGAAATGGATGGCTACATTAATATCACACTGAGTAGATTTCAGATCAAAAATACTAACAAGGATAAAGAAGGTCACTGTACAATGATAAACTGATACATCCTCCAAGAGGATATAAAAATTGTACCCCTTTTTTTGCAACTAATAAAAGTTTTAAACTACATGAAATAAAAACTGATAGAACTTCAAGAACAGATAAATCTTTGACAATTATAGTCAAAGATTTCAAAACTCCTGTCAAAATTAAACAGAAAATCAGTAAGCATATCAAAGATTTGAACAAATTATCAACAAACTTGACCTTATTAATAATTATGAGAAACTTTATGCAAAAATAAGAGTTCACATTCTTTTCAAGTGTACACAAAACAATTACAGAGATGGATCATACTGTGGACTATGAAACAAGTCTGTGAGTTTAAAGTATCAAAGGGTCAGCAAGACAGCGGAATAAGTGATTTGCCACTTACATCCCTCCTCAGCAAAAATAATTTGACAGCCATCCATGGACAAAAGTACCCTGTGGAAGCATTGGGATACAGGTAGGATATTATGAAACCTTGGTGGAGCCCAAAATAAGGGGGACATTTTGAGAAGGCAAGCCCATACCCAGGTGCAGATTTGCCAATTGTGGTCCTGACTACAGATGGGAAACATTCTTGTCCCTCTGTGATCTTTACTATAGCCCCATTTGACCTTGGTCTAGCCACAAGCACAATCTACCAAGGGACATGGCCATTGTCACACTCACCTGTAACAGGACTGTTAACATTAATCTTGGCTGTAGAGTCTGAGGCAGCCCATAACTCAGTTTCAGCCCCTCTTAGCTGGTGGTTCTGCTCATTCAGGTGCAAGGAGGGAGTCATGTACATTTAGTCCCTATAACCTTGATCTGACTGAAGGTCCAGAAACAGCTCTGTAATGGGGCTCCAGGCTCTCTCAGCCAAGTGCCAGGACAACTCCTGCCCACTCAGGGCTCTGCTGGAAGACACGCCAATCTTGCTCTGAGGTAGGTCTTCTGACTTCAGTCTGACTATGGATCTTGAAACAGACCTGTAACTCACCTTAAGCCCTTCTCAGCCACAGGCTGGGAACACTCCTGCCCAGAAACCTGGGTAAAAGACATAATAATTCATACCCCTGTGGCAGGCCATCTGACCTTGATCCAACTGTGGATCTTAGAGCAGCCCTGTAACCTGGTTCCATCCTCTCACATCCATGGTGAGGGAGCAGTCCAGCCCATCCAGGAACCTACTGAGAGACACACCTGTCCATGCCCCAGGGCTAGGCCTGACAAACTCAGTCCAACTGCAGATCATGAAGTGGCACTGTAGTCCAGCTCCAGTCTCTCAAGGTCATTGTCCAGGAATGGCCCTGTCCTCCCAAAGACCCAGATGGACACATGCCTGACAACGTTGGTCCAACTGCAGATCCTAAAGCAACTCTGTGACCCAGTTCCAGCTGCACTCAGCTGTGCTCCAGGGGCAGTCCTGCCCACCCAGGAGCCTGTGAAGAGGCACATCTATCTGTGCTCTCAGTTTGCAGACCTTGGTATGGGCTGTATTCCCTGAAGCAGGCTTGTGACTTGATTCCAGCCTCTGTCAGCCATAGGGTGGGCCCAATTCTGTTCACCCAGAGGTCAGCCAAATAACTTGTTAGGAGCTCTCCCACAGACCAGGAAGTAGACACACCCATGTGCACACCTGGTAATAGGCCCACTGTAGTTCCTGAAGCAGACCTTTGTTCCAGCACCAGCCCTAATGACCAAGGTCCTGGAAGTAGTCCTGTCCACTCAAAGACCAAAAAGAATCCATGCCCAGCTGAGCCCCTGGTAACAGGCCCCCAACTGTGGACCCCACTCTGGAACCAGCAGCAGCCACATGACCCAGCTCCAACCTGCTTGACTGTGATTCTAGAGATAATACTATCAACCCAGGAACCTGATATAAGAAGACTTTTACCTACTAAAACCAGTCTGTAAAGACAGAAGAGGTCTTTGCTCCTTCAAATGCATAGACATCAACACAAGGCTACACAGAACACAAAGAATCAGGCAAACAGGACATCATCAAAGGAAACTAATAAACTCCAGTAACCAACCCCAAAGAAATGGAAATCTACATGTTGCCTGACAAAGAATTCAAAATAATAATCTTAAAGAAACACAATGAGATCCAAATGAACAGAGAGACACCTAAAGAAAATCAGGAAAACAATGCATGAAGAAAATGAGAAATAGAAATCATAAAAAGAAACAAACAGAAATCCTGGAGCTAAAGCATACAACAACAGAACTGAGAACTTCAACAGAGAGCTTCAACATCAGACTTGATCACGTAGAAAAAAAAAAAATCAGTGATCCAAATGCAGGCCATTTGAAGTTAGCCATTTAGAGGACAAAAAGTAAAAAAGAATAAAAGTAAAGAAAGCATACAGAACATAGGAAACTATCAAGTGAACTAAAAAACACAGTATGGAAATCTCAGAAGGAGAAGAGAGAGACAAAGGGGGAAGAAAGCTTATATAAAGAAACATCTGAAAATTTTCCAAATTTTGGGAGGGATATGGACATTTAGATACAGAAAGTTCAAAGGACAGCAAGCAAGATTAATTCAGAGATTACCCTGAGACACATTATAATCAAATTGTCAAAATTCAAAGACAAAAATAGAATTTTGAAAGCATCTAGAGGAAAGAGACATCACATACAAGGGAACCTCTATATGTTTATCCACAAACTTCTCAGCAGAAACCTTGCAGTCCAGGAGAGAGTGGGATGATATATTCAAATTACTCAAAGAAAAAAAAAAAAACTAGCAAATAAGAATACTGCATCCAACAAAGTCATCTTTTTGAAATGAAGGAGAGATAAAGATATTTCCAGAAAAGCAAAGCTGTGGGAGTTCATCATTACTAGACTTACCATACAAGGCATGATAAAGGCAGCTCTTCAAGGTAAAATGAAAGAATGTTGAGTAACAGCATGAAAAAAACAAAGAAAGTATAAAACTCACTGGTAAAGGTAAATATATAATCAAATTCAGAATATTCTAATACTCTAATAGTGGTATATAAATCATTTTTACCTCTAGTATAAGAGTTAAAAGACACAGATATTAAAAGTAACTATAGCTACAATAATCATTAATGAATACTCAATATAAAATGATGCAACATCAATAGCATAAAATGTGGGAAGGACAGATAAAATTGAAGATCTTTTGTAGGCGATTGATATTAGGCTGCTATCAGTGTAAAACAGACTGTTATAACTCTAAGATGTTTTATGTAAATATGATGGTAACCACAAAGAAGAAACCTCTAGCAGATACAAATATAAAGAGAAAAAATTGAGGCATATCACTACAAAAAAAAAATCACAGAAAAAAACAAGAGAAGGAACAAAGAAACTATAAAAGGATTAATTAAAAATTAATTTTAAAATGACAATGGTGGACTTCTGTGGTGGTGCAGTTGTTAAGAATCTGCCTGCCATTGCAGGGGACATGGGTTCGAGCCCTGGTCTGAGAAGATTCCACATTCCATGGAGCAACTAAGCCCATGCACCACAACTACTGAGCCTGCACTCTAGAGCCTGCGAGCCATAACTACTGAGCCCGCACACCACAACTACTGGAGCCGTGCCTAGAGTGCATGCTCTGCAACAAGAGAAGCCACTGCAATGAGAAGACTATGTACCACAATGAAGAGTAACCCTCACTCACTGCAACTAGAGAAAGCCTGTGTGCAGCAATGAAGACCCAATGCTGCCAATAAATAAATAAATAAAATTTATTAAAAAAATAAAAAAAAATAAAATGGCAATGGTATGTCTTTACTTATCAATATACTTGAAATGTAATTGGATAAAATTATCTACTCAAAAGACACAGAGTGGCTGAATGGATTTACAAAAGCAAGATCCAACGATATGCTACCTACAAGAGACTCATTTGAACTTTAAGGACAGACACCAGCTGAAAGTGAAGGCATGGGAAATTCCATGCAAATGGTAACCAAAAAGAAAGCAAAGGTTGCTATGCTTATAACAGACAAAATAGATTTTCAGTCAAAATTGCTAGCAAGTGACAAAGAAGGTCATTATATAATAATAAAAGGGTCCATCATCAAGAGCCTATAACGAGAGTCAATATATATGCACCCACCATCAGAGCACCTAAACATATTAAGCAAATATGAAGAGAACTGACAGGAGAAAAAGTCAGCAATACAATAACAGTAGGGGACTTCAATATTCCACTTTCAACAAATGATAGAACTCAGCCTTGAATAACACTGTAGGCCAATGGCCCTAACTGACATATACAGAACAGTCTACCCAACAGCAGCAGAACACACATTCTTCTAAAGTGCATACAGAACATTCTCCAGGATAAATCATATTTTAGGCCCAGACACAAGTCTTAAGAATGTAAAAAGTTTGAAATTATACCAAGTATTTTTTTTCTGACAACAATGATATGAAGTTAGAAATCACCTAACAGGAGGAAAAATTGAAAATTCACATATATGTGAAAATTACAGAACACAATCCTGAATGATCCATGGATCAAAAAAGCAATCAAAAAGAAAATTTAAAAACATACCTTAAGACAAATGAAATTGGAAACACAACATACCAAAACTTATGAGATGCAGCAAAAGCAGTTCCAAGAGGCAATTTCACAGTGATAAATGCCTACATTAAGAAAAATAAAAGATCTTAAATGAATATTTTACATGTCAAGTAACTGGAAAAAGAATAAATTAAATACAAAGTTAGAAGAATGAAAATAATAAAGATTAGAGCAGAAATAAATGAAATAGGGACTATAGAGATAATAGAAAGGATCAAAAAAACTAAGATTTTTTTTGAAAAGATAAGCAAAATTGAGAAATATTTATTTAGATCAATAAGAGAAAAAGAGGAGACTAAGTTAAACAATTTATAAATGAAAGAGGAAACATTACAATTGATACCACAGAAATACAAAAGATCATAGAGACTGCTATCAAGAGTCATACACCAACAAATTGGACTACCTGGAAGAAATGGATAAATTACTTTCAACATATAACCTACCAAGACTGAAACATTAAGAAATATCAATTAAAAATTTGAACAGACCAATCATGAGAAAAAAGGTTTAAGCAATAACCTAGATATCCCAATAAAGAAAACTCAGGACACGATGGCTTCACAGGTGAAATCTACCAAACACTTAAAGAAGAATTAATGACACTCCTTCTCGAACTCTTTGAAAAAATTGAAGATGAAGAAAAACTCCCAAACTCATTTTATAAGGCCAGCATTACCCTCCTATCAAAGACAGATAAAGACACTACAAGAAAAAAAAAACGTCTAAGGCTCTGGTTAACTAGTTTCCCCAGAGGGTAGGCCTGATTAAGAATAGAGTACCCTGGGGTATTTCAAAATTGTCCTTTCTGTTCTCCCTGCCAGAAACATGAGGGGATTTTTCTCAGAACCTGGACAATCTCTTGGAAGAAAATCTCACAAAACTGTGGGGCTCTCTATGACTGGGTTCTTCTGGAGTTTTTAAATTTCAGAACTGTCATCCTGAGCCTCCAGTAATTCATCAATTACAATTCAGATTTTCCTACCCTGTCTGGCACTGGTTTCCATGGAGATTTCAGCTAGTGAGTCTCAACTCTGATAAGCCATTAATTGCTATATTTGCCTGAGTTTCTCTCCATTGTTGGGGTCCATGGTTTGCCTTGTGTCCTCATCTCTCTATAGATCCTAGAAGAGTTGTTGATTTTTTAGTCTGTAGAGCTTTTTACTGTTGTTGTTAGGATGGAGTCAACTTCCAGTCTACCTACATGTAGAACTAGAAACCAAAAGTTTCAAAATAGGCACTTTTCAATTAAAATATTTAAATGTTTCATGATACAAAATCTAAAGTTTTTTTTTAAAGTAAACACATAACAAAACCATGTGAATCATCACTGTAGTGAAAAGAAAGATAGAATTATCAAAATCAGATTTTGAAAAGTAATAGAATGGCAGTTGCTTTATAAGGAAAGATATGTAGTACATTGGTGCTTCCTGTTTGTGCTCTGAATTTCAATGGAAATACCACTGACAGTATAGGTCTCCATCAATTTCACATTAGAGCCTTTCTGTAGTCACTCCTGCCAGACTAAATATGCACTGAAGCTCCTTCCATTTTGGGAGATAAAAAGTCACAGCACAGAACATGAAATGCCTCAGCAGTGCTAAACTGATTCACTTCTGCTAGACTCACAACTGCTGTTAGCCAGGCATTTGGGTGAAATAATAATAGTAATAATAAAATAAAAATACTTTTTATAACCTATATTAGGTTGAAATGTGTCACAAATTTTCATGTCAGAGGCCTTTATTGGATTGTGATAAAAGCTCAGAAGTGTTTGCATGATGAATTTTCAGTGAAATAAATAATTACAACCCCCCACAAACCAAGTATAATTTTATAACTTAGAATATTCAAAATACCATATATTAAATAATCGTCATGCTGTTAGAAAGGCTAGACTACATTAAGACATATGGCATTGCATTCCCATTCTGGATAAGCTAATAAAACTCTGCTCAAAGATGATGTAATAGTCACATCTTCTGACTGAATTAAATGTTTCAGGTTGACTCAAAACAAATTGAAAAATAAGGTACAGTCTGAACTCTCCTAATAACAGAGCATTCTCAAGTTTATAAATTAATGATATATGTGTATGCTTTTACACTAGAGAGTTGACATACAGGGAGAAAGTCTCCTAAAAATCTGCTGTAGGATCTAATACATTTTGAGAAAAATATGTCTAGAATATAGACAGTCAACTTAATGAAAAATGTACAATTTTCACCTAAATTTTGCTATCAGGATTGACTATTTTGATAATTCATAATTCAAAGCAGCAATATTCTAAAAGGAAGATTAAATTACAGGAGAGTTCTATGCTAATAACAGAATTTCTGGGGCAAACCTTTTACCTAGTAAGCCTAGAGGGCCTTGTAGATTTTTTTCTTCATTTCTATTCTGGCTATCCTTAGTTGATCCAACTTACCATTTTCTGGATACCCAAGGCCTAGGATACAAACCAGAACTGCCTTCTCCAAGTGGTGATTGATACTCAAGTCTTATTTGTCCCTCTCTTTTGCCCATTTTTAAATGTTATAAATTATTTTCTTCAAATCTGTTGCCTGTTATCAAAGGAACAGCTCCTTTTTTTTGGTAACAATAACCTCCTTTTTGCAGGTAGCATAATCTGCATCACACTGAGTTCTCATATGTTCACATTGTACCCTCCAGGAGATAGGGACAGCATCTTTATATCCATCATAGTACTTAGCCCAAGATTCTCTCCATATTAGGCTCCATAAATGTTATTAGAAGTTAGTTGTTAAAGAAACATAAAACTTTAATATGCTTTTTCTCTGTTTGTGCTTCTGTTTTGACTAGGATGAAAAAATATTTTGGTCTGGACTTGAAGGTATTCTGAAGCAGTTATACCAGGTGAAAGTAAAAGTTGGCAACAGGCAGAAAAAAATTAGAAATAATTATGGTCAGCATACTAACTTTGTATTATCCTTCCTTTGTAATTCTCTCATTTTTTTTTTTTGGTTAAAAAATTGATCTCTGATATTTTCACCTACTCATTTGCAGTTTCTGATGTGTAAACTCTAGATTCTATTGCTCACTTGAACTAGGTTACACCCATATTATGATAACCATCCAAGTGGAAGAGAACTCACTAAATATTTGTACTAAATGGGGGAAATTGAATGTGTTGCCAAATTTATGAAGAATAAATGCTATGAAGTGTTTGATGAGTTATATCTACTAGTTACAATGAGAATATTTAGAATAAGAAAATAAATATTAATTTTATTGTCCCACATTTTCATAATGTATATCAAAAAAATTCTATACTAGCATTGATGACCAAAGACCTTATACTATAAAATCATAGGTGCAAGGCAATGAAGACAGAGAGAAATATAGAAAAGTCTTGTTTCTAAATTATTTTCAACCTTGAGTTGCAGCCAAGAATTTTGATTTTGTAAGCAATCACCTCACCAGATGTTTTGATACACTCCTGCCATGCCCTTGCTATTCCTTTTCCCAGTGGTGCGTGTGCTCACATGTAAATAATAGACAGGGTACATTTAGACATGGGGTAAATTGAACACATTTATTTGGCACTGAGCAAACATCTGCTGTATAAAATCAAAATTAATCGCCATCATGAGTTTCCTGCACTAACTTATTGTCATCCATTTAGAAAATATCCATTGTCCTAAATAATGCTAATAAAACACACAGAGATACAGACATTCATTAGAACTTGAGCCCTTAGCTTTTGGGGTCAGAATTCTGTGACACTGAGCTCCAAAGCAATTGCATTTCTCATCATTTTCTGATCTCTGGGAGTTAGGTAGGGCTAAATAAAAATAATATCAGAATGAGTACAGGAGTCTCCTTCAAAATCTTTGCAGAGCCTTCAGTGATTCTCCAGGAACAACTGATTTGAGTTCTGAGTTACAGCAAGTTCCCCTGTTCAATGTCTAACTACTCTCTATCACACTGCACATAGTTATTAATGATGGAGCATTTCAAGCCAAGGATATTAAAAAGCCAAAACACCAAGCTTCATTTAAAAGAAACCATGAATACTTACCCTGAATTTTTCAAGTAAAATCAAAATGAATTAAATTATAGTCAGAATATTAAAATGCTGGACAATTTCTAAAAGTAGGCACGTTAATTTTTTTTAAAGACAGTGTAGCATGAATTTGGGATAGTATGGGACTGTATGTAATCTTACTGGCACAGTAATGTTCTACATCTTCCTGAACATTAACATTAAAACTCCTGGCCCATGAAAATACTAAATATAATGATTCAGACCACTAGCGTTTACCAATTGCTCTACCACAAATGGACCGTGTTATCCATAACCAGGAATGGGCCACATTCTTTTTTTTTTTTTTTTTTTTTTTTTTTTACGGTACGCGGGCCTCTCACTGTTGTGGCCTCTCCCGTTGCGGAGCACAGGCTCCGGATGCGCAGGCTCAGCGGCCGTGGCTCACGGGCCCAGCCGCTCCGCGGCATGTGGGATCTTCCCAGACCGGGGCACGAACCCGTGTCCCCTGCATCGGCAGGCTGGCTCTCAACCACTGCGCCACCAGGGAAGCCCCGGGCCACATTCTTTTAGGAGATAATTTCTCCATAGCTTCTGCTAGCTTCTATCCAATTTATTATACAACTCGTAAAATAATCTTCCCTCTGTAAATGCTGACTTATGAAGAGGTGCTTTTAGTTTTATATAAAAATTGTTTGATGAAAGATGTTTCCAGTTTTTCCTCCAAGAAAAATATCCTTACAGA
Source organism: Globicephala melas (assembly GCF_963455315.2). Taxonomy (NCBI): domain Eukaryota; kingdom Metazoa; phylum Chordata; class Mammalia; order Artiodactyla; family Delphinidae; genus Globicephala; species Globicephala melas. The sequence goes on from NC_083317.1 coordinate 37,195,878, forward strand.
AAGAAGATAAGCTGTTTAGTTAAAAGAAAAACAAAACTGGGTTCTAAAAAATAAAGATAAACAATGAAAAATTTCAGGTTCTAGTGTACTTCATTCTTCATGGAATATAATTCAGTAAGTCTATGCATAGTATAAATTTCTTAACTGCAGAAATTATGCCACAGAAATATTTATAAACATTATGTGATTCTAATGTGTCCCCTACAAGATTACTTCTGTTACTTTTCTGCTTAACTGCTTATCAGCTAATTACATAATTTGCCTCCCTGCCTAGTAAATTAAAATCCCAATTCTCCTTCTTATAGTGCATTCACTCCAGATGAGTCAACATCTGTACACAGAGGATAGCTACCATTCAGCAAAGATGCTGCTGTTTCCTAGTGTGAAATACTGAAAATGTCAGCAGGACTTAACACAGAGATGAGCTCCACACTGCAAAGGTGAAAACAAGCCAAAAATGTTTTAACTAAATATGTTGTACATAAAACATATTCTATGTTAAATCAATATCTCTATGTTTTATATCCTTTTTAAAAATTTTGTCTTAGCAGTAGACAAAATTTCACTGTCCTCACTAGGACAGCATCTCATCTTTGTATAATAATTTTGAACTTTAAAAGGGTTCTCTTACCTTGACCATTTGTACCCTTATAGTACTCCTTTGAAGCAGAAGGGCTACTATTAATATCTTTAATTTACGTATAAGAAAACTAAGAATCACAGGAGCTATTATGTTATGATACTTGATTTCAATATATTTTTTCTAACTCCCATACAATTTTATTTACACAGTATTATGCTACCTTAAACACCTCATACTACATTTATAATAATCAAACTCTGAGCCCTTTACTTTAGTTATTCTGGCAACTGCATTCTGATTTCTGGTGCTTTGAAGAGAGGAGTCAGTTTTAAGATAGAAGTTTGAGTATATAGGTATAATGGTTTGAAGATATAGGTATAAGTGGGGAAGCCCAGATTAGAGAATGAAATGAAATGAGAGGACTACATTCTAATTGTGGCAATATGTAATAAATGAGGGGGGTGCTGGGAAAGTGAAACCAGGCCATCTAGTACTACAGTTTGTTTTTCTTTCTGTTGGAGACAAAACCCTGTCCTAGTAGCTAACTCTTTCCATTTTTCTTTTTCTTTTTTTTTTTTAGCTTTTCAATCATCAGGTACTGAGCCGTTTCCACTCTAAAACACTCAAAACCTCTAATCTTACACTTTCTTTCCCAAATTACTTAAAATCAACCTCTCCTTTCCCCCTATCTCCTCACACATGCCCTCCTGAGTAATGAGAACCTGCCCCAAGCTGCTTCAAGTTTCTTTAAAGTTTTTTTTTTTTTTTTCTTTACTGACCAGGAAGCATCCCTACATTCAAGTATCTAATCTTCCCTCTATCAGAGAGTGCTTTTGAGAATGTTTTCAAGTAGGAGCTGAAGAGCATCAACTTGCAGGGAATTATGGTGGCTCTCCACCAGGAGAGGAGAGGTGGAATTCCCCTACAGGGTTTGTATAGGGCCTTAGAAAGTGGTCTAATGTGATATGATTTAGTGATAGCTCTAATTATAGCACAGTTCACCCCAGCAAATGTATATTGAACACAAAGCCATTTAGTAGGAAGTTGTAGGTGTCTCTGATGGCAGAAATAAAAGCTGCACATCACTGTGTTTGTTAGTAATAGGTCATCATTCTCCTGATTCAAGAGTCTTTTCTTTTTCTCTGAATGTGACTGTATGAATTACCACTAGCTCAAATTTGCTATTATTATAGCAAATATCCAAAAGTGAAGAGTGGTCAACCTTAAAGATTTTGTAACATTTGTGAACATAGTGACTGAACTGCTGATTAAACTTGAGTTAAAAGGAAAAAGTAAACAGGAAATAATTTTTGGATCTTTGAACAAAATAGAAGCAAGACTATTATTATTATTGATATTGTTATTTCAGAATCATAGAGGTTCTAGAGCTAGTTTATCTAGAAATTAAGGTTACCTAATTCTTGATTCTCTATAATTTTAATTATCATATACATTTCTGTAAGGTGACTATATTGTTATTCTTTTAAGAATATTATGAGGCATCCTCAACAACTGAGAAATTAGGAGAATAATTTTTTCCTATTATACAAGAGGTTAGAACCAGAATAATGGATCAGCATGAAGATCTACTAGGTTACTTAAAATATTTCTTTGGCTTCTAAGAATGGAATTTTACTTGCTAAATACATTAACATTCCAAAAAAGAATGTGTCAGTGAGAATACAGATCTGGTTAGATATACAAGCTTAGAACAAAAGAATCACTGAGTCAAAAGTTCAGAAGTCAGTATTCCGTGTTCTAACATCATCTATTAAAAAAGAACTTCAAAACAAATAGTCTTTCAATGTTTTTTTGTTATTTACCTCTTGTGAAATGGGTGTGGCTGACCATCAGAATTTCATTCAGTCAAATATTTTATTAATCTCTGGGGCACCCGTGTTCTCTGCTCATGTTATTTATTTTAAATGCCTTCTGCTTGTTCACTAGATAACCCTATAAGTAGAATGTGGTATGGATAGTTTTATAATAGTTACATTTCTACTCTTCTTTTAAGAATATCAGTCATTGTATTCAGAGCTCAGTCTACTCCAATATAACTTCATCTTAATTTAATGACATCTGCAAATACCTTATTTCCAAATAAGGTTGCATTCTGAGATTCCAGGCGGACACGAATTTGGAGAACACAATCCAATCCATTACCTTTTCATTCAGACATGTACTTATTCAGAGATGGCCATAGAGTGTATCAGAGTTTTTGAAGTATTATACTATAATTTATGTTAACAACAAACATTATGACATAAAGAAGAGAAAGGCATCAGAAGTGCCTGTGGCATGTACAGTATCACAAGTATCTCTTCTAATTAGTTATGAGACACAGATGTTAGAATTTATGATACGTCAAGCTGACCTAAATGACAGCTCTGAGTTACACAGCAGGTTTCTTGTTCTGGACAGCTAGACTCTACCCTGACTTAATATGAGGAACATATTGATCAAATTCCACTGTAGACTGAGCATCTCCTAATTTAGTGAAACAATTTGTTAGAAAGGCAACAATGCATACGTATTTGAACCAGCAGTAATAGAAAATGAATATTATAATGTTTTTAAACACATTCCTCCAAGATTACAAGTACAAATTTGCCAACAAAAATGATTCTCACAAATGTGGCTCTGAAACACAGTAAGATGAATGATTCAAAGTCCAAAGAACAAAAAGCAAGTCATTTAATTCATTCAGAAGAGACAATCTTTGGGGCTGAACAGGAGAAGTCTCTCTTATAGGACCTTATAGACACCTCTCAACATTGTACTTTAGGCAAGTATGAAATAAGCTTCATTGTACTGTCTCTTATGATAATCTAATACAATAATGAACAAGAACCCTCTGTCTTTCAGACAGTTAATAGCTGTGTGACCAAAAGCAAGTTTATATACCTCTGAAAGGCTCATTTCACTTTACTAATTGGGCCTCATAGATTTATTTTGATGATCTAATAAGGTGATGCTTAAACATAGTATGGGGTTTGGCCTGTGGTTAAGTTGTTAAATAGTAGCTATTCATTTAATCAAAATGCAAATTTAATAACTTAAAATAAAATACGTATGTTTCCAGTGTCCAGAATTATGATTATCTGTCAGTTGGAGTATTTTTATGAACTTAGTCACTTGGGATCTAATTAATAAATGAACAGAATATTTCAGAGTACATAGAGGAAGGATAGTATTGAAAAGTATTTCAAACAAGCCCTGATTAAACCATTTCTGCCACATCACTGAGCAGACTTTTGCAATAATACAAAGTTTGAACCTATCAGATGCCTCCTCTTTTTATCCTTGCCATGCTAGATGAATACAAGAAAACACTGGTTCTTTTTATTACTAATTCTGAATTTACTAAAAGCCACAAATCTAGTATGTATTATGCTTCAAACAAGCTACAAACAATTGTTTAGATTATACTTTTCTTTTACATTTATTTTTGTCTTAGTTTACTAAGACAACTTTACCATATAATATGTGGCTATTCAAAAACGTTCTCAAGTTTTCATTTAAAAACAATTGTGGTTACTTCCATAATACTGACAACATTTAGGTATTGCTTCTAATCAGTTTCTTTGTAAGCTTCTGGATCATTTTCTATACTATGTCCTGACTCCAGTTGGTAAAGAGTAAAGAATCAAGTTACCTATGACATGATAAAGAATCACTTGGTATTGTAAATTAACATATTAACATTGGTGATTATGATTCAGATTTTTTTATTTTACTCTTGTGGTATGTTAAAAATGTTTATGTTATGTTTTCAACACAATAACTTTAAAAGTCATTTTCAATTGTTAATCTTTAGAAAATGTATTTTCAAGTTTAAAATATATTAATGCTTTTGAGAAAAAAAATCACGTGCTACTCCAAAAATTTTTCACAGAGGGACTAGTTTATAAGTTTTATGATTCTACTGCTTGCTCTAGTCATCTTTCCTATCAGTTTTGCTGTTGCAGGTATTGCACTCACTAGAGGCACAGAAACCTCTTAGGTTGTCTTGGGATTTCTCACAAAGGGAATAAATCTATGTATTGCTATTGAATCAGTGTGTCTGTGGAGTGGGGAAGGAGAGTCCATTGTTTCCTATCCTGTCATCTTAGTGACATCTACAACAACTATGTAATTGTTATGTTGCAAAATTTTTTGTGGAATTTTTCCTAGTGAATTTTGGTGTTCTATAATTAAATAAATAAATAAATGAAAGAATAATTGAAAGCATTGTTTTCTGGCTTTTTCTGACGTATGTTAGAGTTGAAAATATACCAATAATAGTTTTTCTGTTGGCTATTCATACAATCCAGTATACATTTTGTGAGAAGATTCTAAAGTAGAACAAATATCCTTTCAGTTAGAAATATGTTAGCATTAATCTACTCCTTGAATATCTTTCTTTAAATTCTTGAGGTACTATGGAGCATTTCAAAGTGTTGATTTTTCTTCAAAAAAGTTCATATATACATTGGTGAAAGAATTTCTAATGTTTCGCTGAGAACACTATTTAATACATGCTTTTGTTAGATGCCTTGCTCTTGCATGCTAATAAGATGACTCCCAAGGGCCACATCTTTTTCCATTGAATACTGAGATTGTTTTACTGCTCCTAGGACACATATGCAAATCACATTAAATTACAGAGAACATGCAACCCACTGTCAAACATCATAGGCTAATGATCACGACTGCTGAAGTGAATTTACCAAAAAATATATAAAATGTAGAAGAAAATTTGAATTAAACTTCTGATTTTATAAAGCTTGGATTGATTAGTATAAAAGAATACATTAAAGACTGGTAGTCTATGGGAATAAAAAAGGAACTGAAATATATGAACAAACGAACCTATGTTAAACAATAAATACCATTCATCTTCCTTTATTGTCTCTTACAACCAACAGATGTAGATGGACAACAGAAAATGAATCCTCACTAGTGATACTCAATTGAAATATGAAAAAAGGAATTCATAGAAAATGCAATGCAGAATAACATTAGTATTTATTCTGTTTAACTTATCACAAGAAATGCAAATTGATTTGGGAAGTTTGGCTCTATTTGTAGCATTTGCCACTATCTTCATATTTTAACTCATTTTTTTCTTTTTAAAAATTATTTGCATCATGGAATAGCTTTTCTCTCATGAATTAATCTTACTCTTTGTAGTAATTTGATTTTGCTTTCTATATTGTGAAACTACACAGTATAATAAAAAAATTTAAATGCAATATATGTGAGTGTATATATTATATATAATATATATCCTTTATCTATACCCTTTTATATATATTTAGATCCTTGTATATAATCCTTATATATAATATATTATAAAATATATTAATATATTAATATATATTATAAATTATATTATATAGAATATATTATACAGAATACATGTATATAAAGGATATGAAAGGGCTACATTATAATATACATAAAAGGATATACATGTATATAAAGGATAGAAATATCTTCTCTTTGTGACAATTTTTTTTTCTTACCTTTTTAGTCAAAATCTGAAAAATTATTGTTTTGGTATAAAATATTGTTATTTCTTTAATAAGCAGAAAACAGTGGAGAAAAACATTTGGTACAAAATTATGACAGAGCCATGTCCTTAATTATGAAAATTAACAAATAAATTGAAAAAAATAATTTGAAAGAAACAGAAAAGTGCAAAAGAGTAGAAATATAAATAAATCAACTGAGTGTTCTAAAAGGACTCCAAACTATGGTCAGTGTAAATTTGATGCAAAGGCTTAAAATACTATATGTGAAGTTAAGACTAAAGAATATGTTCATAATAAACACTAAGGAGTGCTTAAACGTTATAAGGCTATGCTACTTATAAGTATTTAAAAGTATATTTAAAAACCATAATGAAAAATATTTCTTGATAAAATAAGATATCAAGTGTAACAAAACTAGAAAAATAAAACTAAATAGAAGATTAATTAAGTGGCATGCTGCCAAAATCTGGGATTAAGTGCTATTTAACACCTAAGGAACAAATAAAGAAAATAAATTTTAAGTTAAATACATTATTCAGGGGCATAGAAAAAGGAAAAGATCATTGTATGGTATTTTATCACACAATGAAATCTGCTCCAAACACCTAACACAAATGACATTGTCATCTTATATTGTCACTACTAAACACATTTTATTTCCACTGAAACACACAAGCATATCATAATTATAATAATAAATTCAAATATTTATTTAATACAATATATAATCTACTTTATGTTAAGTACTAAATATATTTTTCCTCACTCAATGTTACCAATTTATGAAGTAGGTGCTATTGTAATCCCCAGTTTACATAAGATTAAATGAGATTTACAGATATTGATATTAAGGGACTCCCTCAGTGGTTTCTAATTCCACATGCAGGGAGCTTGGAAGTTGCTGATACATCATAGCAAGTAAAAAGTGGAGCAGACAGAAATTCTCAACTCGTCTAGGAACTGTAAGAGAGGTGAAGACAGAGGGCCAAATTATGTCCCCAGGATTGGAGAAACCAACAGGTGAACACAGAGAATAACAATTTACCTGAACAGAAACCACAGCAGGAACCAAAGCCAGGTAGGTAAACATAATTGTAATTAAAAAATGCCTGGAGGCTCAGTGTGGACAGCTCTTAGAAACTCCAGAGGGGATCCAGTCATAGATGGGCCCCCACAATTTTATGAGATTTACCTGCAGGAGTTCAACCAGGTCCAGCTGTAAATATCTGAGAAAAATCATGCTTTTGGCAGGGGGAGATGAAAAGGAACTATTTTGAAATATGACAGAGTACTATGTTCTTAACAAGGCCTGACCTCACATGAAAATAGTTAACCAAAGATTCACATGGTGGGGCATTTTCAGAGCCTAACTGGATTGGTAGGTGGAAAATACTCGATTCCAGACCACTCTAGCCATCTTCTCCCACCTAAGAGTGGAAGAAAAAAATAGAAAAACTTGTGACATTCACAGTCCAGAGACACAGGCTCCCTAAAAGTTTAAGATCTAATTATAGGACAATTTTCCTCCACTCACATCCCTCATCACCACTTAGTAAAAACCTATTTACAGCAATTCCTTCTACTAGACATGGCAGGATATTGAAATTGTCAGACCTGAAATTTAAAACAACTATGATTAATATGCTAAGGGCTCTAATGGATAAAGTAAACGGCATAAAAGAACAGGTGAACTATGTAAGCAGAGAGGTAGAAACCCTAAGAAAGAACAAGAAGCAAAAACAAATGTTAGAGATAAAAAAAAAAAACCCACTGTAACAGAAATGAAAAATGCCTTTGGTAGGTTTATTAGTAGGCTGGACACAGCTAAGCAAAAGACTTACACTACTCAACTTCAAGACCTACAATAAGGCTATAGTAAGTAAGATAGTATGGTATTGGTGAAAGAAGGGAAAATAGATCAATGGAAAAGAGCAAAGAGCCCAGAAATAGACTCACATAAATATATTTAACTAATCTTTGAGGAAGTAGCAAAGGTGATACAATGGATCAAAGAAAGTCTTTTCAACAAATGGTGATAGAACACTTGGACATCTACAGGCAAAAATAAATAAATAAATAAATAAATCTGGGCACAGACCTTACACCCTTCACAAAAACTAACCCAAAATGGATAATATGCCATAACATATAATGCAAAACAATAAAACTTTTAGAAGATGACATAGAAGAAACCTAGATGACATTGAGATATGGCAATGACTTTTTATTTTATTTTTAATTTTTTTTAAGATTTTTTTTATATGGACCATTTTTAAAGTCTTTATTGAATTTTTTACAGTACTACTTCTGTTTTATGTTTTGTTTTTTTGGTCCCGAGGCATGTGGGATCTTACTCCCTGATCAGGGATCAAACCCACACCCTCTGCACTGGAAGGTGAAATATTAACCACTGGACTGCCAGGGAAGTCCCCGACGATGACTTTTTAGAAGCAATACTAAAGGAATGACCTATGAAGTAAATAACTGATAAGCTGGACTTTATTAAAATTAAAATTTTTATAGAAGGCAAAAAAAATTAAAATCTTTTACTCTAAGAGAGACAATATCGAGAGAATGAGAAGGCAAGCCGCTGAATGGGAGAAAATATTTGCAAAGACAAATTTGCATACAAAGGTGTTTCTTCTCCAGAATACACAAATATTATACTCTTACAGGATGCCGCAACACAGGTAATCTCTAATAGAAGTAAGGTAAAAACACTATAAACTTCATTATTGCAGAAAATTATTTGATAACATTCAATACATATTACTGACATTGATTCAAAGTAAAATCATAAAATCACAAAAGACACCAATGAATCAATCTTCATTGTGTCTATTCTCTTTTCTATGTAACATCACTGCTCTTCTCATCATTTTTCTACCTTTTTGAATTGATGGTAGACTTTAGACATGCTTTCACCAATAAAATGTAGAAAAATTGTATGTAAGTTTGGACCCCTAGACCTTATGAGGTCTTGCCTCTTTTGCTTTGACCATCTCATAATCTTGAGATCACCAATATATGCAGAACATCATTTTATGGAGACCATTTTATAAGAGACCACAGGGAAAGAAACTGAGAGCAACCCACCTAGCATTCTGCACCACCTGCCTAATGTGAGTGAGCCATCTTGGACATTCCAGTCTCAGTTGAGCTGCCAGATGACTGCATCCACATGCAGTGGAGACCAGTGGAGACCAGTGGAGACCAGCAGAAGAGGCACCCAGATTGCCAACCCATAGGATCATGACAAAGAATAAATCATGATGTTTAAACCACTAAGTGCTGGAGTTGAACAGTAAAAATTACTAATTCTAAAAGATTACTTCCTTTTCATAATAATTAATTGTTTCAAATCACCACACAATGTGGTAATTAATAGTAAAGTATTAAATTTTCCAATAAGGTGAAGAACATAAATGGGCTGGTAATGTACTGAACAGATAGTTTGAGGGCCAGTTCCTATGGAAGAGACTGGTTATGTCATCAGCAAATGCATTTCCTCTTCCTGAGTGCACAGCTAAACTATTTCTAAGTCACAATGCATCCATGTGGGTCCATGTAATTAGTTCTTACCAGTGAAATATAAGCATAAGTGACATGTCACTTCCATGCCATGGCAAGTTTATCTTTTCCTCACTTTCTCTCTTTCCCTCTACATTCCAGCTGAAATATCTTGAGATGTTTAGCTATTTGTGGAAGATGCTAGATTCAAAATTTGGAAGGATTTTAGGCCTCTGAGTCATTGCTGGAAGAAGAGCCCCCTTGAGTACTACCACCACTAATCATACTTGGTAATAATGTTAGGAAGAAATGAACTATTATTTTGTTAATATACAGAAATATATGGTTTATTTTTTACTTGACATATTGCATAGCCTATTTAATACAGTCCTGTTGGTGAACCAGCTCTCTCATATTCCATGTGGCTTATGTAAGACTAACTATTTTCCTTATCTTCTGAAGAGTGAATACATGACCCATATTTGATCAGTAAAAGTCCATCAGTATCCCAGACACAGTGAGTGATTCAAGAATTGCACAACCCAACTGGGACCAATCAGCACATTCTCTGGGGTATCTATGCCAGAATTATCAGAACAGACTTTTCCCCAGCTTTGGAATTAGAAACTGAATGGATGTTATAAATTGAAGTGTCTGACATCTATCATTCCACTTCTAATGAAACAATTCATTTGTTGTGGGAAAGAATGAGGGCAGCGTGCAAATAAAAACAGAGTTGAGAGATGTGAAAAGAAAGAAATAGCCTTCAGAACACATTTTGAGGTCACGGTTCTAGTTATGCCTAAAGTCAGTCCTTCCTCTGGAATTTTAGTCAAGAGCTGGTTAATTTTATTTATTTGTGTTTTTTTTTAGATACAAGCTAATTTGAATCGGATTTACTTCAGTTGCAAACAGAGTCCTAATACTGCTTATTATTCCTACTTTTAAATATTTTATTGAAATTTTACATAATACAATAAAGTAAATTTTGGAAGAGAAAAATTATATATAAATCTTGACCTAGGAAACTTGATTTTATCATTTTACAATATATACGTATGTCAAATCATCATGTTGTACAATGCAAGGCAATATGTCAATTATAACTCAATAAAACTGGAAAAGAAAACTCGATCGATTAAAATAACAAATTACCAATCTAATGAGAATTTGCAAAGCTTGGAATTATAACATAAAGTAAATATTCAAATAACTTATATTCTAAAAGAAATCAATTTAAAGTAAAATCAACACAATTTGGTTGTGTTTCTATTCTATTTCACCTCAATTGGTTCATCTAAGTTAGTTATGGTTGTTCCATTAAGTTGCAGTGTTTCCTAGAGTAGTGGTCTTTTGATTGTTTAGAAATCGGCAAGTGCATTGTTTCTGGACAATAAGAACTAAGAACTTGGTCTGTTTTGGTCAGAGAATGGCCATTTAAACCTTCCTCATTACTAAGAATGGAATAAATGCAGAGATAGTCTCTCATCTTCCTCTAGATACAGTAATGCATGGAAATGACTACTAGTACCAGCCTGAAGACAAATAGATTTCAAGAATGTTAGAGTTTGTCCATGACATCATTGAGTAGCTGTTCTCGCCACACTTGGAGACTGTACTGCCTCAGGTCTTTTTGGTTATTTTGTTTGTTTGTTTGCTTGTTTCTTGTTTGTTTTGTACTTCCCTCACTCTATTTTGGAAAGTTTGAGGCAGATTCCAAAGAAAAATTTGCCAGAGCTCATTCTCTTGAATGCACTTCAAGTATATTTTTATTATTGATACCCCAATACAACATTTTAATTATAGATTTAAAGGATGGCTCAGAATAAGTCAGGATGGGTTCTTGGAAGAGAGATTTTAGAGATATTAGTGAGATTTCAAATCTTCCTTTTTTTCTGAGACTGGTTATAAGATTGGATGGTATAGGGAAATAATCACACTTGACATTATTATTGTTAGTCCACAAATCATAGTGAGTTAAAAAAAAATCACTACTAAAATCAACACATGTGTTTGTGTGTGTCTGTATATCTGAGTGTTTAATTCACTTTCAACAGCAAAAATTCAAGGGAATATAGTTAAAACATTCCACAGCAGAGATAGATCAAAATATGAAAAGAATCGAAAAGTAAAAAGAGACACATCTAGTTATGCAAAATATTTCCTTACCCTATTCTAAAGCTTATTTAAGGACATAGAGCCATGTAGACTGACCTTTACATGAAGGCCTACCTCAGTATCCTAAAGATAGTGGATGGCAGTGATAACTGAGATTGGAGTTCATATGTAGCATTCAGAAGCCTGTGGCAGCTGCCAGATTTTGTCTGCTTGGGGCAATAAAGGAGGCTTGCAATTTTGGAATGATGTAAATTTACTCTGCATAGGAGTTATAAAGAGTAAATATTGGACAGTTTAACAACTATGAGAAGGAACCATCTGAGTTAATCTAATCAGAGGTAAGGAAAAAACAAAAGTTAATCTAGCAAATAATATAGATCAGGAAGGAACCCCTTGAAACACATGCAGGAAGTTGTAAGTAATACAAGAATTTCTTCTTGGAAGAAACAGATTAAAGAACATGGAACTGATGAAGAAGCTAGATAGGATGACAATAAGGACCCCTAAAAGTAAAGATGTAGATAAGATATTGAAACTTAATCAGGTTCTCAAAACTATATCAGAGAATTAACTAGAGCTAACCCAGTATCAAACTTATCTGAGAGAGAATCACAGGCCATTCTGCCCCTCCGCTTGAGGTATCCTGCAGGACATGTGTGGATGGTGACTTTCTCTGGCCTACATATAAATTTTATATTTTTAAAATAGAGAATGTAGCAAAAGACTCAAGTATCCAAAGAACCTAGAGATTAATGTACTATTCATTACCTCAGCTCCTAAACTATTGAGGATCCCTTCCATGCTAGAAACTCTCACACCCTAGAAATTCCTTGATTACTAGTTAAAATGTAAAAATATAACCAATCCCTTTATTACTTTCAAAAAACTCCAGGAAAAAAGCAGAAAACACACCATGTCTATTTTTTTTCCAAAATATTGTTGATAAGAAATACTGAAACAGGTTACAACCAATAAAAAGCCACTTTGTCATAAACATACATTTTAGCATGTATCTATTTGATTGATAGACATTGGAAAATGCTTCTACTAAATAAATATTTCATTTTTCTGGAATGTGCTAAGTGAAATTAATTGATAGAGTTTTAAAAAATATTTTGACTAGTAATCAAATTTGTAATGTAGCATTCATTGTTCCATAATTGCTCTACCCAGCAACTGTAATGAAATTAGAAGACACACTTAATCCTAATAAAATTTTTCCATTGTCTCTAAGTTTGATCAAACTATTTTGTTAAACAAGTTAATAAAAAATATTTTTATTATTGATCAAAATACTACAAATTCTCACTTCTAACAATGAGATTTTTGAAACCTTAAAATTGGTTCAGATGATGTCAACATTAAAGATATACATTTTTATTTTAGTAGTTTATATTAGCCATGTATCCTTGTTCTACTTATTTTCAATTTTAAACAAAGTTATATACACAAGTGGCAGGAAGCTAAGGAGAAAAGTTCATGATTGACACTTAAGATAATATTTATAATCAAAACTGAAATTTTTACTTTTCAAGAAGAAATAGAAATTTGTGTAATTTCACTTATATATTTAGAACCACATAATTTGCTCTTTCAGCAAAACTATATATCATGTATTGTATATACACATTTTTATAAAGATATATATATATATGTATATATATGTATTTCATTCCTTCTTATATTTTCTAGTTCCCTTCAAAAGTTTCAATTTTTTCATTAATATTCTCTATGTTTTCCACATCTCTTAAAGATGTGCGAATTATAGTTAAATTTCCACTCTGACAAGTTTAATGATTATAACATGTGGGTCTCAATATATTTTATTCCTTTTAAACTGTTGAATTACTTGATTATATGAAGATTGATTTCATACTTTCTTAGGTCTGAACTATTTAATTTTGACTTTCCTCTTAGTGTGAGAACTTTACTTCTGGAGTACAGCCTTTACAACTAGATGTAGCCTTTTTGTGGTTTCAGTTGAAAGCTTGGAGTAGACACACAAACTCAGCACCATAGACGAGAAGAAAAGTAAAATATAAAATAAAATTTCTCTTACGTATCTTAAATTTTTTTTCTAAATTATCCATTAGGAAAATATGGAAATGTTATAATCGCTAAACAACAAATATTAGCAAACTAAAAATATAAGATCATTGATATCAAAAGCAGAAGATAAGTAAGGTGAACACTAAGTAATGTATAGGTAGGAAAATACAGAAATAATTAATAACCTTGAATAATGCAGTCAGCTGGGAGGTAAGGTAGTTAAAATTATTAAAGATAGGAAGGGCTGTGCATAAAATCTAGTTTGGTACTTAAACTACTACTTTATGGAAATGTTTTCAATAAAGGAACTTCCACATTAAAAGACACTGTTCTACCTAAAATTAAAAAAAAAAAAAAAAGATACAGCTTTGGTTCAGAACTAGTAAAGGAATAGTATAATTTTAATTGAATGAACTTGTGTAATATCTAAATGACCAAAATATTCTGAGAGACTAATTAGGTATTTGATCACCAAATCAAACTAAGTTGCATTATGACTTTTGAGACATGATTGATTTTTCTTAGTCTACCCTCCTGATAGTCATTGGGCATTTTTCTGTTGGAAACTAAATATCAAGATCATCACTTATAACAGATATGAAATATTTTAATGTTAAACTATCCCTGTTTTCACATTATAAATCTAGCTGGTGATTTATGTTATATAAATTTATTGGGATATTTTAATGCTGACATTTTATTGAAGAATTCACACTTATATTGCAAGGTAGTAATGGTATGTGATTCTTTTGTGGTTCTGTTTTTAGGTTTTAGTAACATGAAGTTACCAATGTCATGTAAGTAACAAAAATATTTCTTCTATTCCTTGGCTCTGGAAAAGTTTAAATCACTTAGTCATATTTAGGTCTTTCAAATTGAAATTTATTCATACATTAATTAATCAAAAGTACATTTTACTGTGGGAGATTCTTAACCAACTGCATCAGTGTCTTCATAATTATTGATTGATTGAAGACAACTCTTCTACAAGTTCTTGACTCAACTTTAGTACTTTATATGTTCATTATTTGAATGAAAATTTTAAGATATCAATTTATATCACTCACAATTCCTTTGTGTTTTGTAACTGTCCCTATATATTCTGATAAAGCCTCACTCTCATTCTTAGGGTATAAACACTATCTGTTTTTCCTGATTTGCTTTTCTAAGTATTATGACCATTTAAAAAAATTTTACATTTATTTCTCACTTATGTTATTTTTTCTTCTATATCACGTCCATAGAATTTTTTTTTTTGCAGTTGTCTTTCTCCATGTTTCTCTTTATCTACTTTAGAGAGTTGAAAAGTAAGTTTATTTTTTATAATATTTTTTATTAAGTGGAAATACATGATCTTATGTTTTCCTCTGACTACAGGTTTATGTCATATAAATATTGATGAAGTGCTATAATTAACATATTCTAACATAGAGCATATAAACAAGATTTGTTTTTGTCTTTGAAGATATTTTGTGGAAAAGGAACTTTTTAATCATATTCATTTGACTTTTTAGAAAATATTATTTTTTAATTTATCTGCAGGATATGTGTGTATGTGGATTTGAGCCTCTGTTTCTTCATTAACTTTTCTGTTTGTTTTGAGAAATGCTTTGTCATTTTAATAAGAAAATGTGGAATATAACTGGTACTTTTTAATATATAGAGACATCTGCTTTTCTATATGGGAAATCAGTGTTCATAAATGTTTTCTTTTCAACAGGATAATTCCAATTTTTATATACAAAATTATGAGACACATTTTATGACGCCCCTACTAATTATGTATGCAGTCTCCTTCTAAATTGTCTACTTCATCAGATAAAGTTGAAAAGTGTTTTTAAATTCTCAGTAAAATTATATTTTTAAAAGATTATTTTTTCCTTAAAATTATTATTAAGTTTTAATTGAAGTATATTTGATTTACAATGTTGGTTAATTTCTTCTGTACAGCAAAGTGATTCAGTTACACATATATATGTATTCCTTTTTATAGCCTTTTCCATTATGGTTTCTCTCAAGATATTGAATATAGTTCCCTGTGCTATACAGTAGAACCTTGTTGTTTATCCATTTTATTTAATTTATATTTTTTCTATTTTTTTTAAAACATCTTTATTGGAGTATAACTGCTTTACAATGGTGTATTAGTTTCTACTTTATAACAAAGTGAATCAGCTATACATATACATATATCCCCATATCTCCTCCCTCTTGTGTCTCCCTCTGGCCCTCCCTAGCCACCAATCTAGGTGGTCACAAAGCACAGAGCTGACCTCCCTGTGCTATGAGGCTGCTTCCCACAAGCTATCTATTTTACATTTGGTAGTGTATATATGTCCATGTCACTCTCTCATTTCAGCCCTTTCAGTTTACCCTTCCCCCTCCGCGTGTCCTCAAGCCCATTCTCTATGTCGGCGTCTTTATTCCTGTCCTTCCCCTAGGTTCTCCAGAAACTTTATTTTTACATTCCATATGTATGTGATAGCACAGAGTATTTGTTTTGCTCTGACTTACTTCACTCTGTATGACAGACTCTAGATCCATCCACCTCACAACAAATAACTCAATTTTGTTTCCTTATATGGCTGAGAAATATTCCATTGTATATATGTGCCACATTTTCTTTATCCATTCATCTGTCAATGGCCACTTAGATTGATTCCATAACCTGGCTATTGTAAATAGAGCTGCAATGAACACTGTGGTTCATGACTTTTTTTGAAATATGGTTTTCTCAGGGTATGTGCCTAGTAGTGGGATTGCTGGGTCATATGGTAGTTCTATTTTTAGTTCTTTAAGGAACCTCCATACTGTTCTCCATAGTGGCTCTATCAATTTACATTCCTCCCAACAGTGCAAGAGGGATTCATTTTCTCCACACCTTCTTCAGCATTTATTGTTTGTAGATTTTTTGATGATGGCCATTCTGACTGGTGTGAGGTGATACCTCATTGTAGTTTTGATTTGCATTTCTCTAATGATTAGAGATGTTGAGCATTCTTTCATGTGTTTGTTGGCAATCTGTATATCTTCTTTGGAGAAATGTCTATTTAGGTCTTCTGCCCATTTTTGGATTGGGTTTCTTTTTGCCATTGAGCTGCATGTGCTGCTTGTAAATTATGGAGATTACTCCTTTGTCAGTTGCTTCATTTGCAAATATTTTCTCCCATTCTGAAGGTTGTCTTTTTGTCTTATGTTTTCCTTTGCTGTGCAAAAGCTTTTAAGTTTCATTAGGTCCGATTTGTTTGTTCTTGTTTTTATTTCCATTTCTCAAGTAGGTGGGTTAAAAAGGATCTTTCTGTGATTTATGTCATAGAGTGTTCTGCCTATGTTTTCCTGAAAGAGTTTGATAGTGTCTGGACTTACATTTAGGTCTTTAATCAATTGTGAGTTTATTTTTGTTTATGGTGTTAGGGAGTATTCTAATTTCATTCTTTTACATGTAGATATCCAGTTTTCTCAGCAACACTTACTGAAGAAGCTCTTTTCTCCATTGCATATTTTTGCCTACTTTATCAAAAATAAGGTGACCATATGTGCATGGGTTTATCTCTGGACTTTCTATTTTGTTCCATTGATCTATATTTCTGTTTTTGTGCCAGTATCATACTGTCTTGATTACTGTAGCTTTGTAGTATAGTCTGAATTCAGGGAGCCTGATTCCTCCAGCTCCATTTTTCTTTCTCAAGATTGCTTTGACACTTTGGGGTCTTTTCTGTTTCCACACAAATTGTGAAATTTTTTTGTTCTAGTTCTGTGAAAAATGCCAGTGGTAGTTTGATAGGGATTGCATTGAATCTGTAGATTGTTTTGTGTAGTATAGTCATTTTCACAATGTTGATTCTTCCAATCCAATAACATGGTAGATCTCTCCATCTGTTTCATCTTTAATTTCCTTCATCAATATCTTATAGTTTTCTGCATACAGGTCTTTTCTCTCCTTAGATAGGTTTATAACTAGGTATTTTATTCTTTTTGTTGCAACGGTAAATGAGAGTGTTTCCTTAATTTCTGTTTCAGATTTTTAATCATTAGTTTATAGGAATGCAAGAGATTTCTGTGCATTAATTTTGTATCCTGCTACTTTACCAAATTCACTGACTGGCTCTAGTAGTTTTCTGGTAGCATCTTTAGGATTCTCTATGTATAATATACTGTCATCTGCAAACAGTGACAGCTTTACTTCTTTTCTGATTTGGATTCCTTTTATTTCTTTTTCTTCTCTGATTTCTTTGGCTAAAATTGCCAAAACTATGTTGAATAAGAGTGGTGAGAGTGGACAACCTTGTCTTACTCCTCATCTTAGAGGAAATGATTTCCGTTTTTCACCATTGAGGATGATGTTGGCTGTGGGTATGTTATATATGGCCTTGGTTATGTTGAGGTAAGTTCCCTCTATGCCAACTTTCTGGAGGTTTTTTTTACCATAAACAGGTGTTGTATTTTGCTGAAAGTTTTTCTGCATCTATTGAGATGATCCTATGGCTTTTCTTCTTCAGTTTTTTAATATGGCTTATCACATTGATTGATTTGCGTATATTGAAGAATCCTTGTATTCCTGGGATAAAACCCACTTGATCATGGTCTATGATCCTTTTAATCTGCTGTTGGATTCTGTTTGCTAGTGTTTTGTTGAGGATTTTTGCATCTATGTTCATCAGTGATATTGCCCTGTAGTTTTCTTTCTTTGTGACATCTTTGTCTGGTGTTGGTATCAGGTTGATGGTGGCCTCGTAGAAGAGTTTAGGAGTGTTCCTCCCTCTGCTATATTTTGAAAGAGTTTGAGAAGGATAGGTGTTAACTGTTCTCTAAACGTTTGATATAATTCGCCTGTGATGCCATCTGGTCCTGGGCTTTTGTTTGTGGGAAAATTTTTAATCTTGTGTTTGGTCTGTTTATATTTCCTATTTCTTCCTGGTTCAGTCTCAGAAGGTTTTGCTTTTCTAAACATGTGTCTATTTCTTCCAGGTTGTCCATTTTATTGGCATATCGTTGTTTGTAGTAATCTATAATGATCTTTTGTACTTCTGCAGTGTCAGTTGTTACTTCTCCTTTTTCATTTCTAATTCTATTGATTTGAGTCTTCTCTCTTTTTTTCTTTATGAGTCTGGCTAATGGTTTTTCAATTTTTTTTATCTTCTCAAAGAACCAGCTTTTACTTTTATTGATCTTTGCTATTGTTTACTTCAATTCTTTTTCATTTATTTCTGATCTGATCTTATTTCTTTCCTTCTGCTAACTTTGGGTTTTTTGTTCTTTCTTTAATTGCTCTAGGTTTAAGGTTATGATGTTTATTTGAGATCTTTCTTGTTTCTTGTGGATGGATTATATTGCTATAAACTTCCCTCTTAGAACTGCTTTTGCTGCATCCCATAGGTTTTGGGTCATCCTGTTTTCATTGTCATTTGTTTCTAGGTATTGCTTGATTTCTTTGAATTCTTTGAATTCTTCAGTGATCTCTTGGTTATTTAGTAGTGTATTGTTTAGCCTCCATGTGTTTATATTTTTTTACAGATATTTTCTTGTAATTGATACCTAGTCTCATAGCATTGTTTTCGGAAAAGATACTTGATACTATTTCCATTTTCTTAAATTTACCAAGGCTTTATTTGTGACCCAAGATATGATCTATCCCGGAAAATGTTTCATGAGCACTTGAGAAGAAAGTGTGTTCTATAAATATCAATTAGGTCCATCTTTTTTAATGTATCATTTGAAGCTTGTGTTTCCTTATTTATTTTCATTTTGGATGATCTGTCATTGGTGAAAGTGGGGTGTTAAAATCCCCTACTACAATTGTGTTACTGTTGATTTCCCCTTTTATGGCTGTTAGCATTTGCCTATGTATTGAAGTGTTCCTATGTTGGGTGCATAAATATTTACAATTGTTATATCTTCTTCTTGGATTGATCCCTTGATCATTATGTAATGTCCTTCTTTGTCTCTTGTAACAGTCTTTATCTTAAAGTATATTTTGTCTGATATGAGAATTGCTACTCCAGCTTTCTTTTGATTTCCATTTGCATGGAATATCTTTTTCCATCCCCTCACTTTCAGTCTGTATGTGTCGCTAGGTCTGAAGGGGGTCTCTTGTAGACCCCATATATACGGGTCTTGTTTTTGTATCCATTCAGCCAGCCTATATCTTTTGGTTGGAACATTTAATCCATTTACATTTAAGGTAGTTATCGATATGTATGTTCCTATTACCATTTTCTTAATTGTTTTGTGTTTGTTATTTTAAGTCTTTTGCTTTTCTTGTGTTTCCTGCCTAGAGAAGTTCCTTGAGCATTTGTTGTAAAGCTGGTTTGGTGGTGCTGAATTGTCTTAGCTTTTGCTTGTCTGTAAAGTTTTTAATTTCTCCATTGAATCGAAATGAGATCCTTGCTGGGTAGAGTAATCTTAGTTGCAGGTTTTTCCCTTTCATCACTTTAAATATGTCCTGCTACTCCCTTCTGGCTTGCAGAGTTTCTGCTGAAAGATCAGCTGTTAACCTTATGGGGATTCCCTTGTATGTTATTTGTTGCTTTTCCCTACTGCTTGTAATATTTTTTTCTTTGTATTTAATTTTTGATATTTTGATTAATATGTGTCTTGGTGTGCTTCTCCTTGGATTTATACTGTATGGGACTCTCTGCATTTCCTGGAATTGATTATTTCCTTTCCCATATTAGGGAAGATTTCAAGTATAATCTCTTAAAATATTTTCTCTGTTCCTTTCTTTTTCTCTTCTTCTTCTGGGACACCTATAATTTGAATGTTAGTGAGTTTAATATTGTCCCAGATGTCTCTGAGACTGTCCTCAATTCTTTCCATTCTTTTTTCTTTATTCTGCTCTGTGGTAGTTATTTCCACTATTTTATCTTTCAGGTCACTTACTCGTTCTTCTGCTTCAGTTATACTGCTATTGATTCCCTCTAGGAAATTTTTAATTTCATTTATTGTGTTGTTCATCATTTGTTTGCTCTTTATCTCTTCTAGGTCCTTGTTAAAAGTTTCTTTATTTTCTCCATTCTATTTCCAAGATTTTTGGATCATCCTTACTACCATTACTCTGAATTATTTTTCAGGTAAAGTGCCTATTTCCTCTTAATTTTTTTGGTCTGGTAGGTTTTTACCTTGTTCCTTCATCTACTGTTTGTTTCTTTGTCTTCTCATTTTGCTTAGCTTACTGTGTTTCAGGTCTCCTTTTTACAGGCTGCAGGTTCTTAGTTTCTGTTGTTTTTGCTGTCTGCCTCCAGTGGCTCAGTTGTTTCAGAGGGCTGTGTAGGCTTCCTGGTGGAGGGGACTCATGCTGTCTTCTGGTGGATGAGGCTGGATGCTGTCTTTCTGGTAGGCAGGACCATGTCCGGTGGTGTGTTTTGGGGCATCTGTGACCTAATTATGATTTTAAGCAGCCTCTCTGCTAATGGGTTGGTTTGTGCTCCTGTCTTGCTAGTTGTTTGGCATAGGGTGTCCAGCACTGTAGCTTGGTGGTCGTTGAGTGGATCTGGGTCTTAGTGTTGAGATGGAGATCTCTGGGAGAGCTTTTGCCGTTTGATATTATGTGGAGCCGGAGGTCTCTTGGGCGAATGTCCTGAATGAGGCTCTCCCATCTCAGAGGCACAGGCCTGACACTCGGCTGGAGCACCAAGAACCTGTCAGCCACATGCTTCAGAAGAAAAGGGAGAAAAAAATAAAGAAAGAAAAAAGTAAAATAAAATAAAGTTATTTAAAAAAATTAAAAATAAAACAAATTTAAAATCAATAAAAGAAAAAAAAAGAAAGAAGAGAGCTACCAAATGAAAAAACAAATCCACCAATGATAACAAGCACTGAAAACTATACTAAAAAAAAAAGACAAAAAACCCTAAAAACGGACTGACAGAAATCTAGGACAAGTGGTAAAAGCTGCACAGACAAAAATCACACAAAGTCCACTGCCTCAATTTTGGGATGATTTGTTGCCTATTCAGGTATTCCAGGTATGCAGGGTACATCCAGTTGATTGTGAGATTTAGTCCGCTGCTCCTGAGCCTGCTGGGAGAAATTTCCCTTTCTCGTCTTTGCTCTCATATCTCTTAGTGTTCAGATTTGGATTTGGCCCTGTCTCTGTGTGTAGGTCGCCTGCGGTTGTCTGTTCTTTGCTCAGACAGGGCAGGGTTATATTAGCAGCTGATTAGTGAGCTCTGGCTGACTCAGGCCAGTGGGAGGGCAGGGTACAGAATGTGGGGCGAGCCTGCAGTGGCAGAGGCCGGTGTGACTTTGCAGCAGCCTGAGGTGTGCCGTGTGTTCTCCCAGGGAAGTCGTTCCTGGATCACAGGACCCTGGCAGTGGCAGGCTGCACAGGCTCCCAGGAGGGGAGGGGTGGATAGTGACCTGTGCTTGTACACTGGCTTTTTGGTGGCTGCAGCAGCAGCCTTAGCCTCTCATGCCCGTCTCTGATGTCCATGTTGATAGCAGTGGCTTGCTCCCATCTCTGGAACTCATTTAGGTGGTGCTCTGAATCCCCTGTCCTAGCGCACACTGAAACAATTGTCTCTTGTCTCTTAGGCAGTTCCAGACTTTTTCCCAGACTCCTTCCTTGCTAGCTGTGGTGCACTAGCCCCCTTCATGCTGTGTTCATGCAACCAACCCCAGTCCTCTCCCTGGGGTCTGACCCCTATCGCCCGAGCCTCAGATCCATCCCCCACCCACCCTGGCAGGTGAGCAGACAATCCTCTCAGGCTGGTGAGTGCTGGTCGGCACTAATCCTCTGTGCGGGAGTCTCTCTGCTTTGCCCTCTGAACCCATTGCTACATTCTCTTCCCTGGCTCCAAAGCTTCCTCCCTACCACCCCAGCCCCCCTTTTCCACCAGTGAAGGGGCTTCCTAGAGTGTGGAAACTTTTCCTCCTTCACAGCTTCTTCCCAGAGGTGCAGGTCCCATCCCTATTCTTTGGCTCTGTTTTTTTTCCCTTTTTCTTTTCCCTACCCAGGTACATGGGGAGTTTCTTGCCTTTTGGGAAGTCTGAGGTCTTCTGCCAGCATTCAGTAGGTGTTCTGTAGGAGTTGTTCCACATGTAGATGTATTTCTGATGTATTTGTGGGGAGGAAGGTGATCTCCATGTCTCACTCCTCTGCCATCTCGATGGTCTCCCCCGAGTTCTAAAGTATGTTCAAGGGGGCTAGTTTGGTACCGACAGGTCACAGAGCTCCCTGCAGTCAGCCACATCAGACTCTGAGCAGAGCTTAGACTTCCTGATGGACCGGAAACTGATGGTGCTCTGTTTATTCATTTTATATGTAATAGTTTCTATCTGCTAACCCCAAACTCCCAGTTCATACCTCCCCCACCCCCATCCTCCTTGGCAGCCACAAGTCTGTTCTCTATGCCTATGACTCTGTTTCTGTTTTGTAAATAAGTTCATTTGTGTCACATTTTAGATTCTACATATAAGTGATGTCATATTGCATTTGTCTTTCTCTTTCTGATTTACTTCACTTAGTATGATAAATCTCTAGTTGCAACCATGTTGCTGCAAATGGCATTATTTTGTTCTTTATTATGGATGAGTAGTATTCCATTGTATATATGTACCACATCTTCTTTATCCCTTTATCCATTCGTCTGTTGATGGACACTTAGGTTGTTTGCATGTTTTGGCTATTGTGAATAGTGCTGCTATGAACATGGGGGGAAATTATCTTTTTTGGATTATAGTTTTGTCTGGATATATGCCCAGGAGTGGGATTGTTGGATCATATGGTAACCCTATTTTTAGTATTTTGAGGAACCTGCATACTGTTTTCCATAGTGGCTGCACCAACTTACAGTCCTGCCAACAGTGTAGGAGGGTTCTCTTTTCTCCACACCCTCCCCAGCATATATTATTTTTAGACTTTCTAATGATGGCCATTCTGACTGGTATGAGGTGGTACCTCACTGTAGTTTGGATTTGCATTTCTCTAATAAATAGCAATGTTGAGCATCTTTTCATGTGCCTCTTGGCCATCTCTATGTCTTCTTTGGAGAAATGTCTACTTAGGGCTTCTGCCTTTTTTCGATTGGGTTGTTTGTTTTCTTGTTGTTGAGCTGTATGTGCTGTTTGTATACTTTGGAAGTTAAGTCTTTGTCAGTGGCATCATTTGCAAATATTTTCTCCCATTTTGTAGGTTGACTTTACATTTTGTTTATGATTTCCTTGCTGTGAAAAAGCTTATAAGTTTGATTAGGTCCCATTTGTTTAGTTTTAATTTCTATCACTTTGGGAGACTGGTGTAAGAAAACATTGGTACGATTTATGTCAAAGAATGTTTTGCCTATGATCTTTTCTAGTTTTATGGTGTCATGTCTTATGCTTAAGTCTGTAAACCATTTTGAGTTTTTTTGTGTGTATGGTGTGAGGTTGTGTTCTAACTTCATTGATTTACATGCAGCTGTCCAACTTTCCCAGAAGAACTTGCTGACGGGACTGTCTTTTTCCCATTGTATATTCTTGCCTCCTTTGTCAAAGATTAATTGACTGGAGTTGTGTGAGTTTATTCCTGGGCTCTCTATTCTGTTCCATTGTTTCCTATGTCTGTTTCTGTGCCATTACCACACCGTTTTGATTACTGTAGCATTATAGTATTGTCTGAAGTCTGGGAGGGTTATGCCACTTGCTCATTTCTTTTTCCTCACAATTGTTTAGGCAATTCTGGGTCTTTATGTTTCCATATGAATTTTAGGGTTATTTGTTCTAGTTCTGTGCAAAATGTCATAGGTAATTTGATAGTGATCATGTTAAATCTGTAGATTGTTTTGGGTAGTATGGCCATTTTAACAATATTATTTCTTCCAATCCAAGAGCATGGGGTATCTTTCCATTTCTTTGAATTATCTTCAATTTTGCTTCTTAATGTTTTATAGTTCATCTTCATATGTTTGGTCTAATTTGCCTGTGAAGCCATCTGGTCCTGGACTTTTGTTTGTAGGGAGTTTGTTTTTGTTTTTTTATTACAGATTCTATTTCACTTTTAGTGATCAGTATGTTCAAATTATCTACTTCTTCTTGATTCAACTTTGGTTGGCTGTATGTTTCTAGAAACTTGTCCATCTGTAGGCTGTCGAATTTGTTGGCATATAATTTATCATAGTATTCTCTTTTTTTTTTTTTAATTTCTGAAGTACTGGTTGATATTTCTCATTTTTCATTTCTTATTTGGCTTATTTGTGTTCTCTCTCTCTTTTCTTCTTTGTGAGTCTGGCCACAGGTTTATCAATTTTATTTATCCTTTCAAAGAACCAGCTCTTGGTTTTATTGATTTTTTTCTATTATTTTTTCATCTCTATTTTATTTATTTTTTCTCTGATCTTTATTATTTTCTTTCTTCTGCTGACTTTACGTTTTATTTGTTCTTTTTCTAATTCTTTTAAGTGGTAGGTTAGGTTGTTTGTTTGAGATTTTTCTTGTTTTTTGAGGAAGGCCTATATCATTATGAACTTCCCTCAAAGAATTGCTTTTGTTGCATCCCATAGATTTTGTATCATTGTGTTTTCATTGTCATTCATCTCAAGGTATTTTTAAATTTTCTTTTTGATTTCCTCTTTGACCCATTGGTGTTTTAGTAGCATTTTGTTTAGTCTCCATGTAGTCATTTTTTTCTCATTTCTTTTTCTGTGACTGATTTCTAATTTCAAGCCACTGTGGTCAGAAATGATGCTTGAAATAATTTCTATACTCTTAAATTTGTCAATGTTAGTTTTGTGCCCTAGTGTGTGGTCAATCTTAGAGAATGTTCCATGTGAACTTGAAAGGAATGTGTATTCTGGGTTTTATTGGGTGTAATCTCCTGAATATATCAATTAAATCTTACTGTTCTATTGTCATTTTGGATCTCTGTTGCCTTACTGATTTTTTTTCTAGAAAATCTGTCTATTGATTTTAATGGGGTGTTAAAGTCTCCTACTAGTATTGTTTTCCTCTCAGTTTCTCCCTTTATGTCTGTTAATATTTGTTTTATGTGTTTGGGTGCTCCTATATTAGGTGCATATATGTTGATGAGTGTAAAATACTCTTCTTGCACTGATCCTTTTATCATCATACAGTGTCCTTCTTTACCTTTCTTTATGGCCTTTGTTTTAAAGTCTATTTTGTCTGATATGAGTATTGCGACCCTTACATTCTTGTCATTTCTGTTTGTATGAAATATCTTTTTCCATTCCCTCACTTTCAATCTATGTGTGTTCTTTGCCTTAAAGTGGATCTCTTGAAGGCAGCAAACTGTAGGCTCTTGTTTTTTTTATCCAGTCTGTCACTCTATGTCTTTTGATTGGAGCATTTAGTCCATTGACATTTAAGGTAATTATTGATAGATATGTATTTGCTGCCATTTTAAACCTTGTTTCCCAGTTGATTGTGTATTTCTTCATTGTTTCTTTTTCTCTTTGTTTTTCTTTTTGTAGTTTGACGATTTCCTTTTATTTTATGTTTGTGTTCTTTTTGTTTTTTTTGAATCTATTTTATGTTTTTGATTTGTGGTTTCCTTGTTTTCAAGTATGTTAACTCCTTCCTATATTTACATGCTTTAGACTGATAGCCATATAGGTTCAAACACATCCTTTAAAAAAAAAAAGAATCTACTTTTTTTTTTTTTTTTTTTTTGTGGTACGTTGGCCTCTCACTATTGTGGTCTCTCCCATTGCAGAGCACAGGCTCCAGACATGCAGGCTGAGTGGCCATGGCTCATGGGCCTAGCCACTCCACAGCATGTGGGATCTTCCTGGACCGGGGCATGAACCCATGTCCCCTACATCGGCAGGTGGACTCTCAACCACTGCCCCACCAGGGAAGCCCAATAATCTACATTTTCTTACTCTCCTCCACCACATTTTATAATTTCGATGTCCTCTTTTACATCTTCATGTTTATCCTTTTGCTGTTTCTTGTGGTTATCATCAATTTCACAAATAAATTTTTTCTTTTTAATCCATATACTAGCTTATTTAAGTGATTTACTTTCCAATTGTGATGTCCTCTTTCCTATAGCTTCTTGTTTCTTTTCCATTTGGAAAAGACTTTTCAATATTTCTTTTAGGATAAGTTTAGTATTGCTGTATTCTTTTAATTTTTGCTTGTCTAAGAAATTCTTTATCTCTCCTTCTATTCTAAATGATAATCTTGCTGGGTAGAGTATTCTAGGTTGCAGATTTTTCCCTTTCAAGACTTTGAGTGTCCTTTACCACTCCCTTCTGGCCTGCAACATTTCTGTAGAGAAATCAGCTGATAGCCTTATGGGGGTTCCCCTGTAATTAACACTTTGTTTTTCATTTACTGCCTTTAGAATCCTCTCTTTACCTTTAATTTTTACCATTTTAATTATAATATGTCTTAGTATAGGTCTGTTTGGGTTCATTTGTTTGGGACCCTCTGTGCTTCATGTACCTGGATATCTGTTTCCATCTTTAGGTTTGGGAAGTTTTCAGCCATAATTTCTTGTAATTCATTTTGACCCGTTTTGTTTCTTCTCCTTCTGGAATCCCTATTATGCATAGATTGGCATGTTTTATGTTATCCCATAGGTCTCTTATATTATTTTCATTTTTTTCTATTTGGTTTTCTGTCTGCTGTTCTGATTGGGTGATTTCCATTATTCTATCTTCCACATCACTCATTCATTCTGCATTATTCATTCTATTCATTGCCTTTAGCTCAGCTTTTTTGGCAAATGAATGTTCTAATTTTTCTTGGCTCCTCCTTATAGTTTCTAGTTCCTTTTCACAGTAATGTGCATTTCTGTTGATAACCTTTCTTAATTCCTTCATTATTTTCATTATCTCCTCTTTGAAGTCAGTGTCTATTAGACTGAAGAGGTCTGTGTCATTGTTTGTTCTTTCAGGGGAATTCTCTTGGTCTTTTAACTGGGTGTGGTTCCTCTGCTTCTTCATTTTAATTATATTTCTCTTACTCTGAGTTTAGGAATAACAATTATCTACTGTTGTCTTGGAAAGCTATTTATATGCAGGAGCATCCCTGTATGGCTTATGTGGGTTTAATATTTTGGGTGTGAGGGCTGCTTTTAGTACAGATGCTTTCTGCCTCTTTTCTCAGTACATGTGGGTCATTATCTTCTTGACAGAGAGGGTGCAGATGCAGTGGCTGGCACACGCTCCTGGGGCCTGTGATGGTGGCAGCAGCACTTGCACACTCCCAAAGCCAACAACAGCAGTGGTGGTGGTTGTTGCCTCCTCCCAGGACCCGTATGGCCAGCCCCTACTCCTGAATCACTCAGTGGTGGTGGCTCAGGCACTCCTGGAGCCTGACACAGTGGGGGCAGTGGTTGGTGCCTGCTCTGGAAACTCTCAGCTGCAGTGGCAGCTCGCACCTTCCCCCAAAGCTCATATAGATAGTGTCCTGTCATCTGAGAGTGCATGCACAGGGGAAGAGGGTCCTATGGCAGTCCTGCCCCTCCCCTCATGCACTCCCCCAACAACAGCACCTCACCTCTATGGCGGGCCCAGGCTTTTTCTGCGTACACCCTCAGTTGGGGTTGAACCACACTCCAGCCCCTTCAGGTCGTCTCTATACAGCCAAGCCCAGTCCTCTTCTTGGATCTGACCTCTGAAGCATGAGCTTTAGCACCCAGCCCCTGCCCACACCAGCAAATGAGCTTCTCAGGCTGGGGAGAGCATGGCAGTGGCACCTACCATCTATGCAGGTCTCTCTCCATTTTGCCCTCCACAAACTGGTTGCTGTGATCTCTTCCTAGGCTCCAAAGCTCCCCCTCCATCCTGGCTGATCTCCCTGGTAGTGAAGGGACTTCCCAGAGTGTGGGAACATTTCCTCTTTCAGAGCTCCCTCCCTGGAGCACAGGTCCTGTCCCAATTACTTTCTCTCTTTTTTTTGTTTTGTCCTACCTGGTTTTATGGAGATTTTCTTGCCCCTTCTGAAGTCTGAGGTCTTCTGCCAGTGTTTAGTAAATGTTCTGTGAGAATCGTTCCACATGTAGATGTATTTTTGATGTATTTGTGGGAGGAGGTGATCTCCACATTCTACTACTCTGCCACATTGATCCAGTTCCCCTTAAAGTTATTACTGATTAACTCAGGAAATATATAGTGAACTCCTTGAAGGAAAAATATAATCAATATATCTGTCCTTGTGTAACTTTAATTCTAGTAGGACTTACACCTAAATCTGATAACTTTATCAATAGCTTATAGTGCATGACATACAGAGGACATTCAATAAACATTTTTGATTAAAAGAATAAATAAACAAATATACCTCAATGAAGTAGCACTCCACCATCTTCCTTCTTAAATTAGTATGTTATATCATCTTTGCTTGTACATTTTATTAACAATGTTAAGGAAGAAAGCATTTTTTTCCCCTTAGAGAAATACCCTGGTCTTCTCTTTCTCCTTCACTCATGCTGTCCTTGTGGTGGGTGCTTTATTTTATTAGTGAGTTTGGATTAAGGAACTTGGCATGAGCAGCTCTGCCTCTTCCTCTCTTTCCTTCTTAGAAGCCAAGCTGCTCTCACCGTGGTTATCTTATGGTCTTTGCTTTTATGAAATACATTTTACAATGATAAGCCTTGTGTGGGCAGTGCCTGTGGATTTCCTACACTGCCTGCGACTGGTTAAGTTTGGGAGAGAGGGGGCTAAGAATAAATCAGTGTAAGCCAGAGTGCCCATTTTTGTTGTACCTGGGAGTCACATCTTCCAATATAGATAATGAGTAATAAGGCTGATATTCTGATATCCATCACTGGATTGTCTTTCTGAATTGGTTGAAAACTCTTGTGAAGTAGTGGGGTTCTACTTATTTAGCACACTGAAAAATCATATAAATAGCCACTATTTACTTCAGCATGGCTTCCTTGCAACAGATTCTGAGATGAATAATTCTGTACAGTATGTTTACAGAGGAGTGTTCTCAGGTGATTTGCCTATACAAAAGAGAGAACGGCAGGACTGGGTCAAGGGTGATATGAATGCACAGTGTAATTGTAGCTGAGACTTCAGATAATCCTGAAGGTGTTCTGGACCTCAGGTCCCCTTCAGAGTTGTCCCATATTGAGATAGAGGACTAAGCATTTATATACCTGAGTTAGCCAGTCATTGGCCACAACCTGCCCCCTGGGAATGGACAAAAATTGAGAAAAACAGTTCCTTGCAGCTGAGGGCAATTTCCAATGAAGAACCCAGATATAAGAAGTTAGAAAATGGTAATCACAGGAATTGTGAGAAAGGTGGGTTGGCAGTGAAGAGGGGATATGAGTGGAGTTTCATACAATTCACTTGATCCTTGAACCACTGTATGATTTTTAGTTTAGTTTATAATTTGATATTAATATTTTATCTTTTCCACTAAAAATCTGCCTGGGATATAATTGAAAATATATATTTGAAAAAATGTCCAACTTTGTCATTTGTGTAGCTTGTCTTTCAAAAAGAGACTACAGTTTACTTTTTGTATAAATATTATATTGTTTAACATAAATACATATAGAAAGACACAAACATCACAAATGGACAACTAGAGGAATTATTATATACTGTTTATAACCAATAAGCAAAACCCACATCAAAAAATAATTTTGACAGTATTACAGCAACTTTCCCAGTCCCTTCAACACAACCCTACATGTCTTTGACCTCTAATATTATAAATCAATGTTTCCTTTTTTAATACAAATTGATTGATAGGTTCTTTTAAAAGCCTTATAGTTTTTGTTTTTATATTTCTCTGCCCTTGAATCAATATTACACTACTTAATTATATATATAGCTTTATTATTTATCTTGCTTAATATCTTGTATAAATTCTCTAATTTTGAAAATTTTCAGTATTGTTTGGGTATTATTAGCTCATTGAATTAAGAAATATATTGCAATATATTAACATTGTGCTAGTCAGTTCACACACACACACAAAAATACAGCTTGACAAATTTTAAATATGCATATACTCACGTTTCCATCATTCACGTCAACATATAAGTCATCACCTATACTTATTAGAGCTCTATTTTAAAAAGTTATTGTTGGAGGCAGAGATCAAGATGGTGGAGTAAAAGGATATGGAGCTCACCTCCCTCCACAAACACATAAAAAATACATTTACATGTGGAACAACTCTCAAAGAAAATCAACTGAAAACTGGCAGAAGACCTCTTATATAACAAAAGCTGCAAGAAAGATCCCCACATAACCTGGTAGGACCAAAAAAAAAAAAAAAAGATAATGGGATAGGACCAGAATCCCTGGGAGCTGTGCAAGAGAAAAGGTTCCCTTGCCCTGGGAAATGCCTTCACTGGAAGTTCTAAGAGGGAAGTTCATAGCAATAAAGGTCTTCCTCAAGAAACAAGAAAAATCTAAAAATATACAACATAAACTACCACCTAAAATAATTAGAAAAAGAGGAAAAAACAAAACCTAAAGTCAGCAAAAGGATGGAAATAATAAAGATCAGAGAGAAAATAAACAAATAGAGATAAAAAATAGAAAAAATAGAAAAGAGAGAAAATAGAAAAGATCAATTATAGCAAGAGCTCATTTTTTGAAATGATAAACAAAATAAACAAATTTCTACCCAGGCTTACCAAGAAAAAAAGAGAGAGAACCCAAATAAACAAAATGAGAAATGAAAGAGGAGAAATAAGCAATACCACAGATATACAAAAAATCATAAGAAAATACTATAAACAGTTATATGCCAACGAATTGGACAAGCTAAAAGAAATGGACAAGTTTCTAGAAACATAGAGCCCAGCAAAACTGAGTTAAGAAGAAACTGATAATTTGAACAGACTAATCACTGGAAGTGAAATAGAACTTGTTTAAAAAAACCCCAAAAAAACCACCTCCCTAAACTGGATGGCTTCACTGGGCAATTCTACCAAACATACAAAGAAGAATTTATACCTATCCTTCTCAAACTATTATAAAATATTGAAAATGAGGGAACATTCCCAATGTCATTCGATGATGCCACCATCACCCTGATACAAAAACCAGATAAAGACACTACACCCCCAAAATTGCAGGTCAATATCTTTGGTGAATATAGATGCAAAAACACTCAACCAAATTTTAGCAAACTAAATCCAACAATGCATGAAAAGGATCATACACCATGATTAAGTTGGATTTATTCCAGAGATGCAAGGATGGTTAAATGTATGCAAATAAATCAATGTGATACACCACATTAACAAAAGGAAAGACAAAAAACACATAATCATCTCAATAGATGCAGAAAAAGGATTTGATAAAATTCAACGTCTATTCATGATAAAAAACTCTCACCAAAGTGGGTATAGAGGGAACATATCTCAACATAATAAAAGCCATTTATGACAAATGCACAGCCACAATACTCAGTGGTGAAAAGCTAAAAGCATTGCCCTTAAATTCTGTAACAAGACAAGGATACCCACTTTCACTACTTCTATTCAACATAGTATTGGAAGTCCTAGCAGCAGCAATCAGACAAGAAAAAAGAAATAAAAGGTACCCACTGGAAGGGAAGAGATAAAATTGTCATTATATGCAGATGACATGATACACTATATAGAAAACCCAAAAGAGTACACACAAAAACTATAAGAACAATAAAGTATTCAGCAGGATACAAGATCAATATACAGAAATCTGTTGCATTTCTTAGCACTAACAATGAAATATGAGAAAAAGAAAGAAAGGAATCCCATTTTAAATCACCTCAAAAAATAAAAATAAAATACCTAGGAATAAACCAAAACAACAGGGTGAAAGACATATACCCTGAGAACTATAAACATTAATAAAGGAATCTGAAGTTGACTTAAATAAATGGAAAGATATCCCATGCTCTTGGATTGGAGGAATTAATATTGTTAAAATTGCCATACTATCCAAAGCAATCTATAGATTTAATGTGATCCCTATCAAATTACCCATGGCATTTTGCACAGAACTAGAACAAAGAGTCCTAAAATGTACATGGAACCATAAAAGACCAAGAATTTCCAAAGAAATCCTGAGGAAAAAGAACAAAGATGGAAGCATAACTCTCCATACTTCAGACAACACTAGAAGATACAGTAATCAAAAGAGCATGGTATTGGTACAAAAAAAAAAAAAAGACATATAGATCAATGGAACAGAATAGAGCACCCAGAAGTAAACCCATATACATACAGTGAATTAATCTTTTACAAAAGAGGCAAGATTATACAATGGAAAAAAAGATAGTCTCTTCAGCAAGTGCTGTTGGGAAAGCTGGATAGCCTCATGTAAATCAATGAAATTAGAACACTTCCTCACACCATGCACAAAAATAAACTCAAAATGGCTTGAAGATCTAAATATAAGACATGATGTCAAAACTCTCAGAAGAGAACACAGGGAAAACACAGGAATATTTTCTTAGATCAGTCTCCAAAGGCAAAATAAATAAAAGCAAAAATAAACCAATAGGACCTAATCAAACTTATAAGCTTTTACATAGCGAAGGAAACCACAAAACAAAAAGACAACCTATAGATCGGGGAAAATATCTGAAAACCATGGGACCGACAAGGGGCTAATTTCCAAAGTATACAAACAGCTCATACAACTCAATATCAAAAAAAAAAAAAAAAAAAAAAGGACAAAGACAAAAACGCCAAAACAACCCAACTTAAAAATCTGCAGAAGACCTAAATAGACATTTCACCAAAGAAGAGATACAGATGGCCAAGAGACATATGAAAAATGCTCAAAATTACCAATTAATAGAGAAATGAAAATCAAAACTGCAACAAGGTATCGCTTCACACCAATCCGAATGACTATCATCAAAAAGCCTACAAATAATAAATGCTGGAGAGGATGTGGAGAAAGGGGAACACTCCCACACTGTTGGTGGGAATGTAAGTTGGTGCAGCCACTATGGAAGACTATATAGAGCTTCCTTAAAAAACTAAAAATAGAGCTACCATATGATCTAGCAATCCTATTCCTGGGCATATATCCAGAAAAGAGGAAAAGTCTAATTTGAAAAGATATATGCACCTCAAGCACTATTCATAGCAGCATTATTTACAATAGTCAAGACATGGAAGCAACTTGTATCCATCAATAGATGAATGGATAAGATGTGGTATATATATATACAATGGAATATTACACAGCCATAAAAAGAATGAAATATTTTGATTTGCAGCAACATGGATAGACCTAGAGAATATCATACTAAGTGAAGTAAGTCAGACAGAGAAACTCAAATGTTGTATGATATCAGTTATATGTGGAATCTAAAAAATAATACAAATGAATATATTTACAAAATGGAATCAAACTCACAGACGTAGAAAACAAACTTATGGTTACCAAAGGGGAAAGGAGAGGGTAAATTAGGAGTATGGGGTTAACAGATACACACTACTACATATAGCATAGATAAGCAACAAGGGTTTACTGCGTAACACAGGGAACAGTATTCAATACATTGTAATAACCTATAATGGAAAATTATCTGAAAAATAATATACATATATGTATATATATAACTCAATCACTTTGCTGTACACCTGAAACTAACACAATGTTGCAAATCAGCTGTACTTCAATTAAAAAATAAATACTGTTTTTAGTTTTTTGA
Organism: Globicephala melas; assembly: GCF_963455315.2. Taxonomy (NCBI): domain Eukaryota; kingdom Metazoa; phylum Chordata; class Mammalia; order Artiodactyla; family Delphinidae; genus Globicephala; species Globicephala melas. Next base: position 37,230,225 of record NC_083317.1, read on the forward strand.
GAAACCTCCATACTGTTTTCCAAAATGGCTGCACCAATTTATATTCCCACCTACAGTGTACAAGGGTTACCTTTCCTCCACATCCTCTCAAACATTTATTATTTGTGTTCATTTTGATGATAGCCATTCTGACAGGTGTGAGTGACATCTCATGATTTTGATTTCAGTTACCCAGATGATTAGCAATGTTGAGCAGCTTTTCATGTGCCTGTTGACCATCTGCATTTCCTCTTTGAAAAAACGTCTATTCAACTCCTCCTCCCATTTTTTTAATCAGGTTTTTTTGTTTTGTTTTGTTTTGTTTTTTGATGCTGAGTTGTATAAGCTGTTTATATATGTTGGATATTAAACCCTCACTGGTCATATCATTTGCAAATATTTTCTCCCATTCTGTAGGTTGTCTTTTTGTTTAGTGGATGGTTTCCTTTGCTGTGCAAAAGGTTTTAAGTATAATTTGGTCCCATTTATTTATTTTTGCTATTATTTCCTTTGTTTTAAGAAACTGATCCAAAAATATATTGCTATGATTTATATCATAGAATGTTCTTGCATATGTTTTCCTTTAGGAGCTTTATGGTATCTGGTCTTACATTTAGGTCTTTAATCCATATTGAGTTTATTTTTGTATATAATGTTAGAGAATGTTCTGATTTCATTCTTTTACATGTAGTTACCCAACTAAAAGTAGAACTACCATATGATCCAACAATCCCACTCCTGGGTATATATCTGAAACAAAACAAAAACAAAAACACTAATTCAAAAAGACACACACACTCCAATGTTCATAGCAGTGTCATTTACAATTGCCAAAATAAGGAAGCAATCTAAGTGTCCATCAAGAGATGAATGGATTAAGAAGATGTGGTATATACATACAATGGAATACTACTTGGCCATAAAAAAGAATGAAATTTTGCCATCTGCAGCAACACGGACAAACTTGGAGGGCATTATGCTAAGAAAAATAAGTCAGACAGAGAAAGATAAATACTGTATGCTATCACTTATATGTGGAATCTAAAACATACAACAACCTAGTGAATATAACAAAAAAGAAGCAGACTCACAGATATAGAGAACAAACTCATGGTTACAAGTGGGGAGAAGCAAGGGGGAAGGGGTAATATAGGGTTAAGGGATTAAGAAGTACAAACTATTAGGTATAAAATAAGCTACAAGGATATATTGTACAACATGGGGTATATAGCAAATATTTTACAATAACTATAAATGGAATATAACCTTTAAAAATTGTGAGTCACTATATTGTACTCCTATAACATATAATATGGTATATCAACTATACTTCAATAAAAAATAAAAACAAAATAATTATTGTTATTATTATTAAGAGGAGAAGGACAAGGAAGAATATACATATGAAAATCTTAGTTTTTCCATTGGATATGTGGTTAATTTACAGTTAATGTGATTGCTGATACAACTGGATTCATTTTCCCAATCTTTCTATTTGTGCTATATTTGATCTACTGCTGTTATGTTACTGTTTTTCTGAGTTCTTGCCATTTTTATGGCTAATTGTGTATTTTTAATTATTTATTTTTCTCTATTTTAGATTTTATATTTTCATGTTTTTTACTATTTTTAAATGGTTACCTTAGAGATAACAAATTGCATCCTTGAATTATTAAATACAAATTGTCATTTTAACCATTCTAGATCCTTAGAAAATTTTAAACTTATGCACTAGTTCTTAGCTTTTTTTCCTTCCATCCTGTGGGTTTTAATTTTATATACATTTCAATCCCCACAGGTCATTGTTATTTTTATTTTAATGGTATTTTTTTATTTATAATTACAGTAATATTTACTCTTTATAGTTTCATTACTTCTTATAATTAAGAATTATAGAATCATTCTTTGCTTGAAAAACTTTATTTAGTATTTATTTTAGTATGTGCCTGCTAGGGGTAAATTCCCTCACTTTTTCTTTTCTAAAAATACCTTTACTTCCCTTCATTATTGAATGACACATTCACTAAATGTCAGCACTTTGAAGAAGGCATTCCATTTTATGATTCCCATAATTTATGTTAAGAATCAGCTTTAAATCAAATTGTTGCTCCTTTAATAGGAATGTATCTTCTTTTTTTTTTTTTTAAATCTGGTCTCTTTTAAGGTTTTTCTTTGTTTTGGCAGAATAATTGTTTTACTTTGATATGCCTAGGTATGATTTTCTTTTCATTTATGTTACATGAATTTTACTATGGTTAGCCTCCTACTCACCATCATAATTTTACAAGTGTCTTGAGAAATTGTGTGTCTGAGGATCATCACAATTATTTTTCCCTGCATCCACCAAAAAGACTGTTTGTTTCTCTATCTCCCAAGAGCTCACCTCTGCCTGAGGAAAGTCCAGATTTTTAGTGCCTTGTTATGGTCTTTAAAAAGAAAAAAAAAATGTCTCAGGGAAAAATGCAATGTTCAAATATCTGTTTACCTCCCTGTGTTCCCTACCTCCCCAGAATTTTTATCCCTAAAATAATAATTGCTTTAGAAGCTTTACGATGCCTGCCCTAAAGAATATGCAGTTTTAATTATCCAGTTTTTCTAGTTATTAGGGTATTTTTCTGTCAGAAGCATCTTCATCTGCAAGATACACAAGGATTCTTTATGTTTTTCCTAAACATTCAGACTCACAACTCTACAATAAGCCACACTTTCAGCCATTTTACTTGGAAGGATATTGGCAGGAAAAACAACATTCTAGCAGGACATTGTCAAGAGATCCTAGTCAATAGTAAGAGTCCTTGAAACAGCTCAAATGCAGATGTCCACATAGGTACAAGGACATAGGTACAAGGTACCCACCATGCAAGTGCAAGGGTTGCCTTGCCTTGAATGTCACTGATCTAAAGGCCTCATGCTCCTCAGAAGCCAATATCTTTTATAATAATTCCATGGGCTTAACTTTCAGTGTCTCTACAAGCTATATGCTAGTTATAAGAATAGAGTACATGACATTTCATGAGGTATTTATATTTCATTTATAGATCCCAGCCTATATGTGATTTACGAATCACAGCCTATATGTGATTTACGAATACGGCCAGCCTATATGTGATTTACGAATAGGGAGTATTTTTGTTATAAGCAACGTTGCTTAGTAATATTTTTGACATATACCATCTTATCACGTTACCAGGAGAGTAGAGGTAAAGAATTTAATAAAGGATTAGATTTTCATAAAGTGGTGGGAAGGGCCATAGTGTTCTAATCAGAAGCAGAATTTGGTTAACTGACCTCTTTTTGTGTCACTTTATATCTTTTAAAATGAGACAAAGCCAGTATTGTTTATGAGTGGTATAACTCATGTTAATTCTTTCATAGTGTTTTATTATTTATGTTCTCAATGTTTTCACCATATTCATTTTGTTTTCTGAAATGTTGCTGTATTGCTGTGGTTTATCTTTTATCCTTCTTACTTTTCTTTAACTGGTAGTTATCTACCTGATTACTATTATTTTTCTGATTCTCATTTAAATATATAACTTATTGTCTTAAACTTTATCAACATCCGTCTTCTTTTTAATATAAAAATTGTAAACTATAAGAATTTAAAACTATAGCATTTAAAATTATAAACTATATAAAACTATAAGCTGTAAAACAAAGGTTTTCTTCCTAATTTAGAAGGGTAAAATTTGTATTTTCTATAAAGACGTATTTTACTAGATTATAGGACATTTGGCTGTGGGATTGTGCAATGGACTATGGGAAGGAAAACATTTATTGTTTTTGTGGACAACCAAGTCTACGGAAGACACTAGTTGTTGTCCCTTCAAATTAAAGAGATGGGTTGAGGTTTGTTTTCTATGTACTGGTTCCTCTTCTTAAATTTTACTTTTTGCTTCTTGGTTATTATGAATACTTGTTCTACCTAAGTCAAGCTCTTAAAAAATGAAAATTCCACAAAGTAGAGCTCTGCTGAGCAATTTTGTTTTGCTTTTCTTTGTATTTGTTGTGATGACCAACATTTAACTGTGGTTTTACACTCCCTTCTATGCCCATATCTTGGAAGACTGAGGTAATAAATCTTTGTTTTACACAGCATAACATACATAATAAAAGAAAATTGATGCTGGATATTCTTACAAAATAAACCTGTTCAAGACACTAACAGAGTAACAGAAAGGTTTTCTGTTCTTCCCCACCCATGATTTCTACTTTCACCTGCTTTTCCATATATCCACTGCTGTAAGTGTGTTAGTTTTATGGATTCAGCTAGAAAAACCCTTTACAAGTAAATCCTTCCTTTGTTTCTATTATACGAGTGGCAACAAGCACTTAACATTAACTTTGTTGAAACCTCATAATGTTTGTCAGATGTTCATGACTAATGTGAACATTAATAAACAGAAATCTCAAATAAATAGTTGGGAGACCAGAAGAGGGAACTCTCATGCCCTGTGACCACAGCAGAGCCCAAAACAAAGAAGCAAGACTCCTTTTCTTTCCTGGCAAGGACCCAGCCAACGAAAAGTCATGGCCTCTTTATTTAACATAGTACACCAAACTTCATTTTCCTCTCTGTAAAAGCTGTTCTTCTTCCCTTGCCATGGGGGAAATTTGCACACAGCTTGCCATGGTTGCTGATGGTCAATTACAATTCTCTGCTGATCCCAAATAAATCCATCTTTCCTGGAGTAACACTTGGGAGTCCATTTGTTTTAGGTCAATACTGTCCAGTTTCACAATATTATTTTTTTAATGTTTGAATGTTGCCACATTATTTTGTGAGAGAGAAAGTTTTAATATGTGGGCCAGTTCTTCTTGAGGTCACACCCTTTTAAAAACTTGATATCAGCACTAAGAAAAATACGTATTTTCTTATTTGCTATGTCATGAACTCACGTATCCACTTAATTTTAAAGCCAAACAGTATTATCAAAGTTTAAGTTCAATTGGTATGGTCTTGAAACTGAGATACAATATTGTTTTGAAACAAAAAAAAAGTATAATCTGATTTTTCTAGAGACTTATTTTGCTGATCTCACCAGAAGAAAGACACTTCTGGTCTTATTTTGCCCCATCAGAAAGCCAAAGAGAAGAAAAAAAACACTAATCACAATAAAGAGGATTATTCTTTTTTTGTGTCAACTTCCAAAACTCATATTCAAGTTAGAGTAGAAAAATAAGAACCTTGCCATCCCTATGAGCCTCATTTCTCCCACATAGAATAGACAATTCTTATTGCCAAATTTTATATTTTCTCTATGGGACAGTGCATTAGAACTTTAACTAAACTGCACACCCCCTCTGAATGCATATATGTTAGATGTATTTATATTTTTGTATCTGGATAATCATTGTACCTTCTGTAACATAAATTATACCTGGCACAGGTTAGGCACTCAGTTAAAATTTTTAAAGAAATGATTAAATAAACATTGTTATGGGCTAAATGTTTGTGTCCTCCCCCCCCCAAAAAAAATTCATATGTTGAAACCCTAACCCCCAAGGCAATGGTTTTTGTAGGTTTGGGCCTTGGAAAATAATTAGGTTTAATGAGGTCATGAGGATGATGCCCTCATGAGGAAATTAGTGCTTTATAAGAAAAGGAATAGGGACTTCCCAGGTGGCACAGTGGTTAAGAATCTGCCTGCCAATGCAGGGGACACGGGTGCAGGAAGATCCCACATGCCACGGAGCAACTAAACCCATGAGCCACAACTACTGAGCCTGCTCTCTACACCCCACGAGCCACAGCTACTGAGCCCACGAGCTGCAACTACTGAAGCCTGGGTGCCTAGAGCCCATGCTCTGCAATGAGAAGCCACCACTATGAGAAGCCCATGCACCGCAATGAAGAGTAGCCCCCGCTCGCCACAACTAGAGAAAGCCTGCGTGCAGCAACAAAAACCCAACGCAGCTAAAAATAAATAAATAAATTAATTAATTAAAAAAAAATAGTTTTCTTTAAAAAAAAAAAAAAGAAGAGGAATAGACAGGAGATCTCTTTCTCCAATTCCACACACTGGGGAAAGGCCGTGTGAGCACACAGGAAAAGACCAGCCATATGCAATCGAGAGAATAGGTCCTCTCTAGGAACCAAATATGCCAGCACCTTGAATTTGAACTTTGAGCCTACAGAGCTGTGAGAACTAGATGTTTCTGCATAAGCCATCCAGTCTGTGGTATTTTGTTATAGCAACTCAAACAGACTAAGACAAACATTAAATCATGTTTTGGAGTAAAACTAATATGTGGCTTGCATTAATATCATATCTCTTGACTAGGCAAGTGATTCAGATGTTTGGCATATTAAAATTATATGGGAAAATTATATGGGAAACTATTAAGAGTCATCTTATGCTTTTCCTTCTGGTAAAGGTATAACAACTTTTTTCAGACCAACCTTCCTACCAAGAAGAAAAATTGTATAAAGCATAAAAAGTATGTGTTAGAAAACAAAGGAGCTTAAAAGCATCAAGTACTTAATAGCTAGATCAAGATTGTGTAGAGTAAAAACCCAGAGAGTAAACAAGGCATTTGGCAACACTCTTTTCTTTGAAACTTTGCCAGTTCAAAAGAGGTCATTAAGAAGCTGAAATCTGAGTAAAGATTCCCTTAGACTCAAGGATAGATGAAAAGTTTGGTAGCTTCTTGTCCACAAATGAGAAACAGAATTGGTAAATACCCAAGATTTTTGGTAGAACCTTCCAGGGATACACTGTGGGAGTAAGTCTGTACCTGAAATAGTCCAGTTCTAACAAAGGCTAAACAGAGATTCAAATCAGCTCAATTATTGATTAGACTAAGTCAGTCTGCCCCTACACTAATTTCCTATGAGAAGCAAAGGAAATGCTCCCTGTAGGAGGATAACATAACAAATAGCTTCCAACTATCTTAATTTCCCCCTGCTAGATATCTCTTGGCTCTCCACTATGAGAACCTAGTGGAATACTGGAAGTAAAACCTATGAAAGGGTGGGATATTGTAGTTCCAAGGAGTTTCTCATTCTAACACTATACAGATTACAATGGATTTAAAGTTGAAGTTAATAATGATACAAAACAGCTGAAAATTTCCAAAATATTTGAAGACTAAATCACATCCTTCTAAATAATGGGTTAAAGACTAAGTCTCAGTAGAAGTTAAAAATACATTTTGAACTAAGGGAATATGAAAATAAAAATCAAAATCATTGGGTACAGTGAAAGAAGTGCTTAGAGTAAAATTTATAACATTAAATACATATGTTAGAAAAGAAGAGAGACTTAAAGTCAATACCTTTGGAAACTAGAAAGAGAGCAATTTAATCCTCAAATTAGGAGAGGAAAAGAAATAATAAACATTAGAGCAGAAGTCAATAAAATTGAAAACAGGAAAATAATAGGGAAAATCAATGAAACCAACCATTGACTTTTTTTTTTTTTTGTGGTACGCAGGCCTCTCACTGTCGTGGCCTTTCCCTGTTGTGGAGCACAGGCTCTGGATGTGCAGGCTCAGTGGTCATGGCTCACAGGCCCAGCCACTCCGCGACACGTGGGATCTTCCTGGACCAGGGCACGAACCCGTGTCCCCTGCATCGGCAGGCGGACTCTCAACCACTGCACCACCAGGGAAGCCCCAACCATTGACTTTTGAAAAGATCAATAAAACTGATAAACCTCAAGCCACAATAACAAATAAAATTAGAGAGAACACAGAAATTAATAATACCAGAAATGAAATAGGGATCATTAATACAGATCCCATGGACTTTAAAGTGACAATAAAGAATGCTACGAACAACCTTATGCCCACAAATTTTATAACTTAGATGAAATAAACCAATACCTTGAAAGACACAAACTACCAAAACACACATAGGTGATATAAGTAATATGAATATGCCTATATCTATTAAAAATTCAAATTGATAGTTAATAAAATTATCAAAGAGAAAGCAGCAGTCTGAGATAGTTTCACTAGTGAATTCTACCAAACATTTAAGGAATAAATGACAGCAAGTCTCTAGAATATCTTCCAGAATATAGAAATAGAAGGATCACTTCCTGGCTTATTTTATGAGGTCAGCATTACCCTAATACTCAAATCAGATAAAGACATTACAAGTAAGGAAAATTATAGACTAATACATTTCATGAACACAATTGTAAAATTCTCAGCAAATTATTAGCAAATCAAATCCAACATGTAAACAAATTATACATCATGGCAAGTAAGATTATTCCAGATAAGAAAGACAGGTTCCACATTCACAAATTAATTAATTTAATCCACATCACTTAGAATATAAAGCTCATGTGATCATGTCAATTAATTCAGGAGAAAAATGGCAAAATTCAACACCAATACTTGATAAAAATTATCAGAGAATTAAAAATAGAGGTAACCTTCTTTAACTTGATAAAGAATATCTATAAAATCTACACCTAACTTCCTATTTAATGGTGAGAAACTGAACGCTTTTCCTCTATGTTTGGGAACAAGGAAACAATGCTCTGTCTCACCACTCTTATTCCACATGGCACTAGAAGATCTAACTAGTGCAATATAACAAGAAAAATAAAATAAAGGTATACAGATTGGGAGAGAAGAATTAGAGCCATTTTTGCAGATGACACAAAGTTATCTAAAAAATTCCAAAGAAATGAAAAAAACATCTTGGAAAAATAAGTGATTATAGAGGGTTGAAGGATACGAGGTTAATAGCTTTATTACGTACTAGCAATGAACAGTAGGAATTTGAAATTAAGATCATCATAACATTTACAATAATATCCAAAAAAAAAGAAATACTTAGGTGAATATCTAACAAAGTATGTTTAGGATCTATATACAAAATGCACAAAATTCTGATGAAAGGAGTCAAAGATAACCTAAACATATGATGACATATCATGTTCACAGGTGAAAACACTTAATATTGTTAAAATAACTATTCTTTCCAAACTGATCTATAAATTCTACACAATCCCAACAAGATCCTCACAAGTTATTTTGTAGATATCGACAAATTGATTTTAAAGTTTATATGAAGACAAAAGATCCATAATAGCCAACACAATATTGAAAAACAACAACAACAACAAAATCTAAAGTTGGCAAATTGATGCTATCTGACTTCAAAGCTATATAAAGCTCAATATTCAAGACAGCATGGTATTGGTGAAAAAATTCAGTAGAGAAAGGATAATCATCTCAACAAATGAAACTTGACTATTTGGACACCCATATTTTTAAAAATGTATCTAGACACATAACTTATAGATTTTACAAATTATAACACAAAATGTATTAACAACTTAAATATAAGATCCAAAATTATAAAATTTCTAGAAGATAGCCTAGAACAAACTCAGGGCTTTGTTTACAGAATATGTAATCTTCTTAGTAGAAGATATGAAAGAATCAACAAAAACACCAAAAAAACTGGAACAGGAAATTATAGCAAGATTACAGAATATAGGGTTAATGTAAAATTAAGTTGATTTTCTATATAATATAATAGGAATGAATAAGTGAAATGTGATATTATAAACTCATTACTATTTACATTAGCATTCCCAAAATTAAATATGTAAGTATGAATCTAACAAAATATGTACAAAATCTATATGATGAAAATTACATAATTCTGATAAATGGAAATCAGAGAAGAGCTAAATAAATGGAGAGATATCCAATGTTCATGGACAGGAAAACTCAATACTGTTCAGATTTCAGTTCTTCTCAACTTGATTTATACATTCAATGCAATCCAAACAAAATACCAGCAAGTTATTTTGTGAATATCAAGAAACTGATTCTAAAGTTTATATGGAGAGGCAAAAACCCCAGAAAAGCCAACACAATATTGAAGGAAGAGAACAAATTTGGAGGACTACCTGAATTGAAGACTTACTGTAAAGCTAAAGTATTAAAACTGTGTGGTATTTGTGGAAGAATAGACAAATAGATCAATGAAACAGAATACAGAGCCCAGAAATAGACCCCATGTAAATATAGGTAATGGATCCTTGAAAAAGGAGCAAAGGTAATACAATGGACCAAAGATAGACTTTTCAATAAATGGTACTAGAACAACTGCTAATCCACATGCAAAAAAAAATGAATCTGGACACAAATTTTACATGCTTCACATGCTAACTCAAAATGGATCACAAATATAAATATAAAATTTCTAGAATATAACACAGGAGAAAACCTAGATGACCTTGAGTATGGTGATGACTTTTTAGATACAACAATGTAGGCACAATCCACAAAAGAAATAATTGATAAGCTGGACTTCATTAATATTGTAAACTTCTGCTCTACGAGAAACAATGTCAAGAGAATGAGAAGACAAGCCACAAACTCTTTGCAAGAGACACATCTGATAAAGGACCATTATCCAAAATATACAAAGAACTATTAAAACTCAACAATAAGAAAACAAAAAACCTGATTAAAAATGGACAAAAATCTTAACAAACACCTCACCAAAGAAGATATACAGATGGAAAGTAAGCGTATGAAAAGATTCTCAACATAATATTTCATCAGGGAAATGCAAATTAAGACAACAATGGGATACTGCCTCACACCTACTAGAATGGCCAATGTCTGGAACAGTGACACCACCAAATACTGGCAAGGATGTAGAGAAACAGGAACTCTCACTCATAGCTGTTGGGAATGCAATATGATACAGCCACTTTTGAAGACAACTTGTCAGTTTCTTGGAAAACTAAACACAATTTTACCATATGATCCACAAATTATGCTCTTTGGTATTGACCTCAAAGAGTTGAAAACATATGTCCTCACACAAATCTTCACATGGATGTATAAAGAAGCTTTATTCATAATTGCCAGAACTGGGCAGCAACCAAGATGTCCTCAGTAGGTGAATGGATAAACAAACTGTGGTTCATTATTCAGTACAAAAAAGAAATGAGTTACAAAGCCATAAAACGACATGGAGGAACCTTATATGCATATTGCTAGATGAATTATGCCAATCTGAACTGGCTGTATACAGTGTTTTTCCAACTATATGCCATTCTGAGGGAGGCAAAATTATGGAGTTAGTCGTAAAAAGATCAGTAGTTTCCAGGGACCCAGAGGGAAGGAAGAAGTGATAAATGGGTGAAACACAGGGAATTTTTAAGACAGTGAAACTATTCTGTATGACACTGTAATAGTAGATACACATTATTATACATTTGTCAAAACCAACAGAATGTACAACACAAAGATTGAACCCCAATGTAACCTACAGACTTCAGTTAATAATAATGTATCAGTATTGGTTTCTCAATTTTAACAAATGTATTATACTAATATGAGATGTTAATTAAAGGGGAAATGATGTAGCAGGGAAAAGGGGATATATCTCTTTACTCTCCACACATTTTTGCTGTAAACCTAAAACTATTCAAAAAATAAATTCTGTTAATTTAAAAAAAAGTAGAATGTGTGCTGGACAAATAGAGTCACATTCAACATAGATACAGTTTTGTTTTTCAGGGTAAAAATTAAATCTGTAACATACAAATAAGAATGCAGGGGCTTCCCTGGTGGCACAGTGGTTGAGAGTCTGCCTGCCGATGCAGGGGACATGGGTTCGTGTCCCGGTCCGGGAAGATCCCACATGCCGCGGAGCAGATGGGCCCGTGAGCCATGGCCACTGAGCCTGCGCTTCCGGAGCCTGTGCTCCGCAACGATAGAGGCCACAACAGTGAGAGGCCTGCGTACCGTAAAAAATAAAAATAAAAAAATAAGAATGCAGCAGTTGTAAAACATGTTTAACCTTTAAAGGATAGTAATTTTGACCTGAAAATGTCAGTGGAGTTAGTTATTTGAATATATGGTTGTATAGGAATGACTTTTTGCACATCAGAGCAGTCAGTCAGCAATGATGTACTAAGACAGAAGTTTTAAGGACTGAGAATCAGAGGTAGCAGAGCAAAAATAATATTGATTGTTATTTACAGATTTAATTGTCTAAAAATTTTAGCAACCATGAAAATCATTGAACAAATAAATTACCTCCTCATAAAAATATGATGATATAAATTATTACATGTAAAATTTTTAAAATCAGGCAACCTGCCTCTTGGATATGTGAGCCAAGTAGATGGAAAACAAAACATAACAATAACAGTAAAATGTGTGAAAAAGTCTAAGGAGGACAGAAAACAAACTCCAAAAGAAGCAAAGTTGAAAGTGATCACAGTTATATGCTTTCACTAGAAATTCAGAGGAGGAAGTTCAAAATTAAAACTTTTGTGGTGGACGAAAATGGAAAAGCTTAATCAAAGTGAAAAGTAAAAAGGACCTCTTCCAGGTAGCTACCTCTTTATAGCACATGCTCATCTATCTTAGAGACTGAGCTAGAGTCACTTCAGCATACATACAACTTAGTTTTGTCAAGCAGGGAGGAAAGATTGCAAAAAAGGAGTTATTAGGGCATTGAATGATATGTACAGTTGGATTTAATTAGGGCAAAGTGATAAGTGATGGCTTCAGCACAAGAATTAACACAGATGGCCAAAGAAGACAAATTTGGTATCTTCAATCTGGAAAATGTCAGGCTTAGCATGGATAATGAAGTCCTAGAAAATAAAGAATAAAATAAAGGCTCTACTTGAAATGGCAAATGATTCTAGGAAGGAAAGCATGCACACACTATTCTTAGAATTCTTAAATAGATAATGACTGTATTAGCTTAGCCTGGATTTTCTGCTATAGTAACTTAATGAGTGCTAAAATTGAAAATTCTGTCAAGATAATATTAAGCTAAAATTTTTAGATTTTTGTTTTACAAAGAAAATAATAAAGTATAATGACCATAGTTTAAATTTTACATTGTTTGTTATTAAATATCTTTTGACCCCAATATGTTTATAACCTAGTCAATTTTAAAGTGGTAATTAGATCTATAGATAGTACTTAGGGAAGCAGACTTTTGATGATTATTATTTCTTGGAACAATCTGAAAATTAATACTGAAAAATTTAAATTAAGTTAGTTGTCTGTATTTTCTATGCAATATTGATTCCAAGTCAGAGTCCATTGTAGAAATAATTGATATATCAGGATTTTAATTTGAGATATCCAAAAGTCAGTATCATCAACGTAAAACACTTGAGAGTTTAGACGAAAGTAAAGGAGAAACCACTATTGGCTTTTTTAACAGAAGACTAAAATAATCTTTTAATATACCTGAGAAACTTTGATTTTTTTATTTGAACACCATGAACATTTCAGTGCCTATAATTTTACTTTGAATCATCAGTGACATTGTTTCTCTATCGGGGTCATTGATTAATTCAGGCCTGTGAAGATGAATGATAGTTGATGAAGAAACTGCCTAGGCATTTAGATAGTACAATGATTTTAGATAAAATACAGAGAGAGAGAGACAGAGACAGAGACAGACAGACAGGCTTGCTTAGCAATAAAACCATGCAACAGAAGCATGAGACATGGCCCTAAACAATGAAACAATGATGGAATGAGACCCACATCCCTCCCAGTAAGCTCAGTAAGTTAATGATTCCTAGGATATGTTTCTCTGTGCACACTAAAAACAAAAATATAAGGAAAATGTGACATTATACTGAAACCTGAGATGATTTACCATATTTTAGTATATGTTACCACCTTTTTGCTCATTTCCATTGTGCCATGACAGTCCAACAGTCCCAGTCTGACCATGTAGGGACAATAAAACACTCCCGCCTGATGTAGAGGAGGAGGAGGAGCTGATGATGCAAGCTTGACAAGGAAGAAGGTGGTCTTCTACCCCTCCCCACATTTCCTTTGATTATAAAACTGTAGCCTACTAAGTTCTGGGTGTGGCACCCCTTGTCCACCCACTTGTAAACCTCACAAGCATCCTATTCTAATAAATTATTTCTTATCTATCACTTTGCCTCTCGCTTAATTCTTTCTGTGCTGAGACATAAAGAACTGGAGCTCCTTGGAGCCCCCCGAGACACATTTCTGCAGTTTCATAAACACCTTGTTCCTGGAACTTATGCGTATATGAGTTGGAGGAAGCCATATTCAGCTGACTGCATCTTCAGAATTATATCCTTACCATTATAGGAAACATCAAACCACCTAAAAATAAGTTCATTCTTGACTAGTGTTATCAGAGGTTAGGGAAAGGCAATAGAAAAAAAAAAAGGTACAATGAAACAAAAGAAAACAAACTAACAAAACAATGAAAAGATAAGCTGGGGGGTGGAGGAGAGAGCAAAAGAAACCCAATACTTGATAAGCCTGAAAACAAAAATCCAACAAACATGAACAAAACTAAAAAAAAAAAAAAAGAATTAGCATATGATCTCATTAGATGAAAATGATAAAGAAATTTGAAAACAATTTTTAAGACTGAAATAAATGGGAGATATATAATGTGTATGGATTATGATGATTTATGATCCACCTGGAATTATGTTTTCTGTAGAACGTGAGGTAGAGATCATTTTATTTTTTCCTTTATAGATATTCAGTTGTCCTAGAATGAGTTATTGAAATGGTGTTTCATTTCTCATTACTATGCAGAGCCAAACTGGTCATAAATTAATAAAAAAGTAACAGATTTACTTTCTGTAAATTCTGACAATTTATCTTAATTGCTATAATTTTATTATTAATTTGGATATCAAGTAGAGTAAATCTTCCCTCCTTGTTTCTGTATTGAAGAGTCTTAGCTATTCATGGTCATTTGCACTTCCACATGAATTTCACAATCAGCTTGCTTAGCTTTACTTAATTTTTTTTTTAGATTTTGATTGTGATTGTATTTTATTCATAAATCAATAAGGTGAAAATTTACATCTCTAAAATAATGCTAATCTGTTGTATGAACAAGGTCTATCTCTCCATTTAATTAAGTATCCTTTCTCTTGATAGAGTTGTGTGGTTTCCTAGATTATTCCTAGATTATTGTCTGTGATGTTGTGAATAGTACCTTATTAAAATATGTGCTTTTATAAATTACTTTTTGCAGATATGTAAAATATACTTTTTAAATAGCACATATAGCTATCATTATTATTTATATATTTGTTTACTTATTTTCAGTTGTTCTTACTAAAATATTAGTTTCTTGTGGCACTGTTGCCTTATTTATTGTTCTATCTCCAGTATCTTGAAAATATCTCATCTTAATAAACATTCACTGAATAATTTATTGAATTAATTAATGAATGCATAAACAATCATCATACTTAAGCCTCATGAACAGTTGTACTCAATCCTCAATGTTTTTGAAATCATTTGAGTTTCTTGCCTATTTTAACAACCTAAATTCTGCATATCCATCATCCCACCACCATTTTAAACACATAGTTTGTCCCATCTATATGCTTTGTGGAATATCACTTCATTTCCTTTCAGTTCTCTCTTCTCTACTTGCCCCATTTATGGCCAGTGGTGTGTAGAGAACACAATAATGTAGATAGATGAAGGATCATGGGTATAGGAGAAGAAGTGAGAAAAGGTCAAGGGAGAGAAATCAGAATTTACAAATAGACAATTATTTCAATTCCTTCTTTCACCATCTGTTCCCAGAAACTCTTGGACAATGAGTAAATATTTCAAGGTCTGGTAATGCACACTTTTGTGTTGTTAGTGACCACACATCCACTGTACTTTCAAATATAGTTGATATTAATTTTCTATTGGTGATAAAGGAAGCAACCACACCAGCAGGATGAAAACTATTTTGCAGTTCTGGCTGAGAAGGAAAGAATGCCAGGTTATATACCTATCAAATGGTATACCTCTGTACTGAGACTTCCAACAAAGGTGTTAAATGCATCTCAAAAGACTTGATACTGCGGAGCAGCTGGGCCCGTAAGCCATGGCCGCTGAGCCTGCGTGTCCAGAGCCTGTGCTCCACAATGGGAGAGGCCACAACAGTGAGAGGCCCGTGTACCGCAAAAAAAAAAAAAAAAAAAGCAAAAAACTTGATACAGTTTAATTCTTACAGCTGACCTCCAGTTTCAACTTTGAAAATACATTCAACAATATGAAAATAGTGGAACTTAAAGAGAGTTGTTGGGAAGTTAGGTTTTCCTTATGATTAAATTGCTTACAGTCTTTTTAAAAAAGGAGTATATAGTCAAACTTAAAAATGCATAAATTAAATCCAGTACTGAGAATGTAAATTAGTTTGGGTTGCACATAGGAGTGAAAATTGGAAAGTCTGATTTTTAATTTATCAAAGTAGGATAATGATTGGGTAACTATTTTTTTAGGATACCAAATAAAGAAAATGCCCAATCATAAAACCTTTAAACTTGGCTAGCTCTATGCAAATCAACCTAAGAAAGAATCACAAAGACATAGAAATCTGAACTGCAGAATATTTTTTCTTCCTCAGTTATAAATAATTTTTCAAGTTGTGCTGTTTACTTCATATGATAGCAGGTCAGAAAATCATACAAATTACCAAATATTTCCAATGTTTTCCATGAATATAAAAGGAGGTATGAAGCTTTTGTTTCACCTCTACTACCCCAACCTTCTTTCATTGATGTCTTCATTCATTATGCATACGAATGTGTTTAACAACTATAATGAATACAGCATTTATTATGATCTTCCCTAATACATAAAAGTACAAAAAACAAGTCTCCATACTTGTGATCTTTACCTTTTACTTAGGGGGGTAAAAGATGTGGATTATAAAAAACAGGATAATTGTTTTTAAACATTCAATGGAATTTATGAAATTAGATGAAAATTATATGGCTAAGTATTTAGAGCACTACATTCAAAACATTTTCACATGGCACACAAACAAAATGATGATGTTTACAGCACATCAAGGTAATGAGAAGGCAACTTGCAGCTGAACCAGTCTAGGACCTCTGGCCACACCAGTTTCTATATGGTTGTTAAGGAGTGTAATAGTTCAGCATACCTGCAATTGGTTCAGTTTAAACACATATCTACCGCACAGTTCACACCAGCTGGCAAACACACACTTGGGGAGTATCCAGGTAGGACGAGATTGATAAGAAGAGTCTTCTTGGATTTGTTGATGTCTGAATCTATTTTAGATATACATTAATTCATAAAGGAACATTCGAGATAATGATGGTGATGATGATGATGATGATAATAATAGAAGAATTCATGGAAAGAAGATATTAAGTAAAGTAGAAGAATATCATGTGGAAGAAAACAGACTACTTGGGTTAAGCCAAAACTGAGGGTTTTTTTTAAGGTGCTTGTTAAGAATGTGGTGATAAATGTCACTTTAGTAGGAGTCATGATTCAATACAATAAACTAAGACTTTATGTGATTCACAATAACAAGTTGAGGATAAACCATTATTAGAATATTTGAAAAGTATCTTATGGTTTTGTGAAATAGTTTCTGTCTTTGGAGGTATTCCAGTAGAAACTCTATGTTCCTATTACAAAAATTCATAAGTTTGCCTGTGAGTTGGCTAAAACTTATAAGCAAATTCTGTGTTGAGCATACTGTTAAATGAACTGGACTGTGTCTCCTCATCATAGAGAGAACCTTGATCCAGAATTGCATGTTCATGACAGCAGTCATTTTGAAAACCATTTTGGCTATAATTCATTCATTTTAGAGCATCACTGCACATATAAATTAAAATTAAATGCTATTTTACTTTAGTAAAATTAAATATTAATAACTGTACTAAAATTAAAATAAACATTAAAATAAAATATTTTTTAAAAATTAAATAAAGAGTAATTTCTCAATAAAGATTTTATACTTCCTGAAAAAAATATTAGCTGCCTATCTCAGGAACGCATGTCCCATCTACTAATAAGAAGAGTATGTTTTTGATTTGACCCACTGCCTTGGGAATCTTTAACATATTCTCACACATTCAAGCACAAGCACATACACAATTGAAATAGAGCAGTGAAAGTGTTCCTTGGAATTCCTTACTGTATTTTATAAGACCAAGCATATGGTTATATGGTTAGATAAAGTCTCAGATAGTAACACCTCCAACTTTACTCTTCTTAATCAAACTAGCCATTAAATCTTGAACTTTTTGAGTTAATTCTTGGGAAATGTTTACAAATTTTATTTTATGACTTCATATATCTCATGAGAGTAAATGAGAATTTCTGTTAAGTTGTGTTGCTAATGTTACTGGGGATATTAATATGATGTTGGAGGTGGTAATCAGGAGGATGTGAACACCACTTGACCCATGTGGGCAATCAGAGCCTCCTCATTCCCTCCCCTGTCCTTTGAAGTACACTCTGCCTACTGTTTCCACAGTGGAAGCTGTTCCAAGGACATAGCCTTGAGAAAGTAAGATATTTTTGAAACTTCCTGGATTGTGAATGTGTCTGAACACAGTTAAGGACTCTATATAAACTTTTAAGATTCTGGTAGGTAGGTGAGGAGATCTACTCATCTTGTGGCAGCCGAAGACAAGCATCATAATTAAATTCCCTTGCTTATTAAGGCTGCTACCTACTGATTTAGAGTGGTCTGCTTCTTTTCTCTTTTGTCTCTCTTTGTTTTCCGTGTAAGGGGGCCAGTTCGTGAACCAACATATGATATAACATTTTTATAAAATATTACTAGTATTGATTATACTATGTTAAATTATTATGAATTATTATAAAAACTAAAAACATATATAAAAAGGAATAAATTTATGTTCTAAACAAAAAGAAAATATGTAAAGGGCCTTTGAGAAGCAGTGATTCAAATTCTGGAATATATAGTTTTTTTTTAATTTTTAAAAGCAGGTAGACATATACTAATAGACAAAGAGTATCCTTTGTGAAAAATCAGTTAAACATTATTTGAATTTTTATTACCACCATTGAGCAGTATACTTTAGATATAGAAATAGGTTTTAATTAAATTTGTATGTTGCATGAAAGTTGTTACAAATAAAAATTTCAGTGCAAAATAGAATTTTCTCTTAATCATTTACTCAAAGTATGACACCATAGTTTAAAAAATCTTGAAAATTATAACCTTTAAAAAATGTCTACATCTGGCATGCAGATTTTATGTGCCCTCATGTGTTTTTTTTTTTTTTTATTCTACTGCTGACATTATATTCACACAAAATGTTCTCTTGTGTAAACTACAATAAGTTCTGGTTTTGAACCAGATCATGAATAGGTACTGTTTTTTTTAAAATTTTTCTAATTAACCTTATATCAAGAGATTTGGTCACAAGCTTCAACACCTACATAAGGTTTGTGAATGTAATTGGATAAAATAATATGACAGCAGCATACAAATATAGTTTATATTGTTAGAAACCAATTGGGATGATTTGTATGTCAAAGCAGCTGGGTAAAGCAGTCCAATGTTAAAGTACTAACAGGGCTGGAAGCAGGGCAATCATGTCCTGTGTTCCTTTATGGAATGAATCTTTCTTCCACATTGAATCTTTGCAATGCAGTGTAAAGGATGCTGATACAATCAATAATTCCCTCTTGAAAAAAAAGTTCAAAGATTCAATGTGAATAACATTACCCTATATTCTCAGAAGCCTTTTCCTGAATCGAGTAATATGGCTTCAGACAAGGATTCCAACTGAGCTGTGGCATAAAAAAAGATTACAAGGATTCAGTAGATCAGCAGGAAGCACAAAAAGAAAGCATACTTTCTTGCAACTAGCTTGATTAAACTTAATGATCTAAGATAAAATTAAGATAACTAAATTTTATCAATATCTCCTCTAAGACTTTGTTTTCCTATTTGCTCAAAGTTAACAAATAGCTGTTACATTTTCTGAAAAGGTTCTGTTCTCAATTTTTTTTTTTAAACTTAGGAATCTTTATTCTTGATTGATTCCTAAAACATCAATCATGTAAACAGGAGTGATTCACTCCTATGCTTTTAATAGAAAGCCTCTGTAATTCTGTTCCCAATCCCCCCATGCTTGATAAAACCTAAGGAAGCTAAACTTTTCTCATTTCTTAAAAATAGCTAACTAATATAAGAATCTGTAACTTTTTGGTTTATTCAATATTTCTTTCTAATACTTAAAAAAATCGAGTAAATGTTATTTAATATGATTGTTTTTAAAATCAAGTATCCCCACATTCTTTAATTCTTGATTCATTTGAAAAGAAAAAGGTGGCTATGTGTAAATAGGAGTAAATTATTTACTTCTTAGGTAACAATTATAAATTAAAGTTTTGTATGTATAATCATACTACATACTCCCTATAATTCTAGATATTAGTGGTGTTGCTCTCTTATTTTATATGTTATGATATATGTGGAAAAAAATGGATACAGTTACAGCAGTTGACTTTGAACCAAAAGATTTTGGCAGCACCTACAATCATACTGATAACCCCATTAACTGAGCCATTGCTTTTGATAATTATGAAACTATTACCATTATAATCTAGCCAACACTTGAAAGAGGAGATGGGCCATAGTATCCAGGATAATAGGAACCTAAATTCTCATCACTAGAAGTGAATCCTATCATATATCACTGTAAATAACATCTTTTCAAACAACACCTGGTAGAAGTACTGATATTAAACAGCCTTATTTTCAAGATAGTCTGCCATTATTTCAAAAGAATTGACTTTTTCCCACTTAGTTGTCACACCAAATGGTGCTTAGTTGGTATCTAGTGCAACATGGAAATAAATTGAATTTGCAAGACTAGACTCCAGAATGTTAAAATGAGTTGATGCCATCTTATCCTAATGCACATGGACTAGTAAACATGAAAGTTTATTTTCAGATATTCCATCATCAAACTTACATACCTGCATCTCCTACTTATAAACATATCCATATCTCATTTTGGAATTACAGTCATAGGCTCTGTAGCATATATAGATTTCCAAAGTAGTCAATTTCTATTTGCACATACTTGACCTCCCTTAAAAGCAAAGATTAATTTATTGAATTAAACAAAACATCCAACAGACAATGCTGCCAAGAGTTCCTAAAAGAGTTCAAATTTAGGTAATTTCAGCAATGATGACTGGGCTTTATCTTAACTTACTGGGATCCAGAATGCCTAATATAGTACTATTTTTAGAAGAAAAGACTGACATATGTTTATGTCCCTTCAAATAATGTCAAGCAAATGATGCACACATAATCTGCTAATGGTGTTTACATATTCAAAGTGATCACAAAATATCTGGAAAATAGAATTTAAATTTCAAATATTAGTGTATATAATTATGGAATAAATAGAGTATATATGGAGCTTTTATAAAAGGAGAGTTTAATTGGAGGTAAGAGATACTATGAAGTACGTATGCTTCACTTTTGATCTTTGCTGTCGTCAAATTTTATCTTTTGTGCTTTATTAAAAAAAAAACAAGACTGTCTTTTCCCTTTGCTCTTTTCTTATTATTTTTTAAAAAATTGGTCTAAGGATGATTTTCAATAGACTGCAGCAAAAAAGCTGCTCTGCAAGGTGTGAAATCCTGATTCTCTTTTCTGTCTTTAGATCTTCATTTCTATGGCACTTAATGTAAATATGCTTAAATCAACATAACATGTCTATAATGTCTATAGAGTAAATCATTTTAGTCAAACTTGCATCTTAAGCTTTATCTGTAATTGCAAATTGAAATAATTCTGCATTTCAAGGTTCTTCATCCATTTCAAGAAGAGAAAAATATTTGAGGGAGGAGGGGGTTAAGGCCATTCAAACACCTGAGAAAGTTAACTAAAAAGGTGGAAATCAAAACCACAACAAATCATTCATTTGTTAATTTAACCAACTTATTTAATGTGCCAAACCTTTTTTTGATCTGATAATACAAAGATATTAATGTATAGATCATATTTCCTAGAGTTCACAGTCTATAGAAGAGCTCACAACCCTCCCAAGAACATATGCCTGTCTCTCATCTTAACTTCTTTAGAACTCAGAAGGAAATGGCTGGGCAGAAAATTTGCTTTCCTTATCAGATATAGTGTTTCATGAATATATACATATAGCATTCTAAGAAAGATAGAGAGTCCCTCTGTATTAGATAGTTTTATAAATTGTTCTAGCAAGAAATAGATACCTTTCCAAATATAGATTATGGATTATTGTATGCTCTGAAAAAATAAACTGGATATAAAAACTGATAGATATCTAGACTTAAAGAAATAAATACTGTATTATTTTTGAATATTAAATTCAAATTTCAGTTTTCTTCGAGGAATATCCAGGAATGACTAGATATGAAATATTTCCTGTAAGTTCAAACAAAGAAAACAACTGACTGAGAGTTAAACAATGTTTTCAACTAATAGTCATATTAATATCACTGTTTATAGGTTAAGATACTCAAAATATGTAACACTACCTCTGAAATTGGGCAGGGACATGAAAATTTAACAAGTTACTATAAAAGCTTTATATTGGTGCAAAAATAAATACAGATATACATTTAAAATTATATATTTCTGTGAATGACTGTGATCTACTGTTATAACTACAATATTATTGTTACATTAGTGTTGAAAATATGACTATTATTGACTATTTCTAAACCATCACATATTTGTTTTTCTATCATTAGAGGTAATGCTATTATATATAAGAAACTGCTGGATGATCTTGACATTTTGGTGGTATTTTTTTTAGTTCCTCCTAGAAAAGTGAAATAAATCCTGATTTGCACCCTACAATTTAATACTTAAAAAGAATTTTGCAATAAGTTCTGAGAATGTTCCCAGGAGTGGCTGAATTCATGCAATATCAAGAAAAGCAAGAAGGGGGCTTCTCTGGTGATGCAGTGGTTGAGAGTCCGCCTGCCGTTGCAGGGGACACAGGTTTGTGCCCTGGTCCGGGAAGATCCCACATGCCGCAGAGCGGCTGGGCCGGAGCCTGTGCTCCGCAATGGGAGAGGCCACAACAGTGAGAGGCCCATGTACCGCAAAAAAAAAAAAGAAAAGAAAAAAAGAAAAGCTAGAAGAACAAATATATTTTCATGAGGTATCTAGCAAGATGAACCAAGAAACAGCTCTTTAAATGTTAACATATTTATGACAGTAATATTAATAGCTTTATGAGCAAAAAAGATGTATTTCAGTGTTTTTTTTAGGTCTAGGAAGAACAAAAAACATAAATAAAAGCTATGAAAACTTTGATCACTCTTCAAAAATTTAAATGGAAATATGTTTTTAATTCTAGCAGGCATGATAAAAAAATATAGTCTTCAAAATTGCTCCTGTAAATATTTTGCCCATCACTTTTTCTAAATTTAATATGATTTATTTTATTTAAATAACATGTCTAATAAGAGAGGACATTTAATAAATAAAGGTATATAAAGGATAAAACTATCATGAATACAATGGAATAGTATACTTTGGACAGCCATAAAATAGCATTTGAAATTTACTTTTTGAGAATGACAAAAAGTGGTCTCCAGAAGAGAAAACAGGTTTAGCAAGTAAAGTTAGAGAAGTTCTAAATATGAAACTGAGACCAAAGAATTTTGAATGATTCTATTATAGGAACCCAATATGCATGCAAAAGAACCTGTCTAGTTCAACTATTTTGAAGAAAAGAAACAAAAATTAAAAAGCCACATATTTCTAAAAATAAATATGTAAAGAAATTAGGGCAACTATGAGGGAAATCAGTGATTTGCAGAGAGCAGCTTAGGTTCAACATGATCCAGCTCTTGCAGACTCTATTAGTTTTCTATTGCTAATGTAATAAATTACCACTAATTTAGTGGCTTAAAACAGCAAACTTATTATAATTTTCTAGGTCACAATTCTAATACCCAAGGTTTAGTGTTGTTAAAAACTTAGCCACATCATCCATTCTTCTCAAAGATAAGCAACAGTTGGAAGACATTTATTTGTAACAATTACACTCATATAACTAATATAATGAAAAGAGATTAGTGATACATGTTATGTTTCAAGAGTAGAGCTATAGTAATGAAGAGGTATAGCTCAGAATCAATTTGTTAATATAGAGCGCTTGGAATAATGAAAAAGATTGGGTCTAAGGACAATTGCATTTAGCAGGTATCATTTTTTTCTCTTTAAATTGAAGAAAATATATTTTCCTAAAGTTTTATCTTTTACTTCAATATACTGTCTTTAAAGTGACATTTTTGGAGTTTAGTAATTGGCAATTTAAAAAATTTCCCCCATTTATCTATCATATGTCAATGCTAAATTTGAAACTGGCTTAACAGAAATCAAGATGCCTAACAACAACATAGAAATAACGTTAAGAAGTCAGTTTTCATTCAATCTGTTATTTTAAATATGTTCATCTTCTGAATAACTATCATTTCATTTTTACATATATAAGAAGGATCATTTTCTTTTTATACACAAGAATGTCATTTTCATAGGCTTGTTAAACATAGAGTCAACAAATCTAAAATCTAAAACTATTCAATAAACATTTTGATATTTATAAATATAATGATTTCTAATATTATGATATACTGCATGATGCTTTAGGAGGGGAAGAATAAAAGTTTTTTGGAGGGAATAAATGATTCCTATACCATAATTATGGTATAGATAAAATGTTAGTATTTTAGACAATTTGGAGGCTGCTATAACAAATTACCCTAGATTGGGTGGCTTAAAAACAATACAAATTTATTTCTCATAGTTTAGGAGGCCAGGAAGTCCAAAATCAAGGAGTCAGCAAATTTGGTGCCTAGTGAAGGACACAAATCCCATTCATAACGGCTCTACCCACATGACCCAATCATCTCCCAAAGGCCTCAGTTCTTTCTTTTTTTCCCCCAATTAAAATATAGTTGACTTACAATATCAACTCTTACAATTATGTCTTCAATCCATTTTGAGTTTATTAGTTTCAGATAGTGATTCAATATGTTTATAGGTTATGCTCTGTATAATTATCATAAAATATTGGCTCTATTCCCTATGCTGTACATCTTTTTATACTATCTTATACCAAGTGGTTTGTACCTCTTAAACCCCTTCCCTTATGCTGACCTTCACCCCACCCCATCCCAAATGGTAAACAAGAGTTTGTTCTCTTTATATGTGGGTCTGTTTTTGTTTTGTCCTATTCATTCGTTTAATTTGTTAGATTCCGTATATAAGGAAAAACATATAGTATTTGTCTTTCTCTGTCTGACTTACCTCACTAAGCACAATAAACTCTAGGTCCATCCATATTGTTACAAATAGTAAAATTTCATTTTTTTTATAGCTGACTAGTATTCCATTGTATATACATATCATATCCTCATTACATATTCATCTGTTGATGGACATTTAGGTTGCTTCCATACCTTGGTTACTGTAAATAATGTTACTATGAACACTGGGGTGAAAATATACTTTCTGAATTACTTTTTTTTTTTTTTTTTTTTTTTTTTGCGGTACACGGGCCTCTCACTGTTGTGGCCTCTCCCGTTGCGGAGCACAGGTTCCGGACGCGCAGGCTCAGCGGCCATGGCTCATGGGCCCAGCCGCTCCATGGCATGTGGGATCTTCCTGGACCGGGGCACGAACCCGTGTCCCCTGCATCGGCAGGCAGACTCTCAACCACTGTGCCACCAGAGAAGCCCACTATTTTCATTTTCTTTGGATATATACCCAGGAGTGGAATTGCTGGATCATATGGTAGTTCTATTTTTAATTTTTGGGGTTTCTCTATAATGGCTATACCAATTTACATTCCCACTAACAGTGTACAAGTGTTCCTTTTTCTTCACATTCTTGTGAACACTTTTTATGGCTGTCTTTTTGATGACAGCCATTCTGAAGTATGCAAAGTGATAGCTCATGTTTTTTTTTTTTATTTTAATTTGTTATTGAAGTATAGTTGATGTGGTTTTGATTTGCATTTCCCTGATGATTAGTGATGCAGAGCATCTTTTCATATGCCTGTTGGCCACCTGTGTGTCTTTGGAAAAATATCTGTTCAGGTCCTATGTCCATTTTTTAATTGGGTTGTTTGCTTTTTTAATATTGAGTTGTATGAGCTTTTGTATATTTTAGATATTAACCCCTTATTGTTCATATCATTTGCAAATATCTTCTCCCATTTAGTATGCTGCCTTCTTATTTTGTTCATGGTTTTCTTCACTGTACAAAAGCTTTTAATTTTGATTAGGTCTCATTTGTTTATTTTTACTTTTGTTTCCCTTGCCTGTGGAGACAGATAAAAGAAATATAAAAGACCTATGTCAAAGGGAGCACTGCCTGTTTTCTTCTAGGGGTTTTATGGTTTTTGTCTTACAATTATGTCTTTAATCCATTTTGAGTTTATTTTTGTGTATGGTGAGAGAAATGTTCTAATTTTATTCTTGTACATATACTCGTCCAGTTTTCCCAACACCACTTATTGAAGAGACCACCTTTTCCCCATTGTGTATTCTTACCTCCTTTGTCATAGATTAACTGACCATATGTGCACAGGTTCATATCTGGGCTCTATTATTATTTTCCATTTGATCTATGTGTGTTTTCTGCCAGTACCATACTGTTTTAATTACTTTCTAGTATAGTATGAAGTCAAGGAATGTGATACCACAAGCTTTTCTTTTTTCCTCAAGATTTCTTTGGCTCTTTGGGTTCCTGTGAACATTTTAGGATTATTTGTTCTAGTTCTTTGAAAAATGTCACATTTTAGGATTATTAGTTCTTTGAAAAATGTCACTGGTATCTTGATAGGGATTGCATTAAATCAGTAGATGGCTTTGTCAGTATAGATATTTTAACAATATTAATTCTTCCCATCAATGAACATGAGATATCTTTCCATTTATTTCTACTGTCTTCAATTTCCTTCATCAATGTCTCCTTGGTTAAATTTATTCCTAGGTATTTTTTGGATGCAATTATAAATTGAATTATTTTCTTAATTTTTCTTTCTGATAGTTTATTATTAGTGTATAGAAAGGCAACCGTTTTCTGTATATTAATCTTGTATTCTATAACTTTACTGAATTCATTTATTAGTTCTAATAGATTGCAGGGTTTTATATACATGATATCATGTTATCTGCAAGCAATGACAGTTTTACTTCTTCCTTTCCAATTTGAAAGCGTTTTATTTCTTTTCCTTGTCTGATTGCTGTGGCTAGAACTCCCAACACTATGTTAAATAGAAATGCAAGAATGGACATCTTTTCTTCTTCCTGATCTTGAAAAAAAAGACTTCAGCTTCTCATAATTGACTATGATGTGAGCTGCGGGTTTGTCATAATTGGCCTTTATTATGTTGAGAAATGTTCCCTTTATATCAACTATGTTGAGACTTTTTATCATGAAAAAATATTGACTTTTGTCAAATGCTTTTTCTTCATCTATTGAAATGATTATGGGATTTTTACCATTAATTTTGTTAATGTGGTGTATCACATTGATTGATTTGTAGATATTGTACCATCTTTGAATCACTGGGATAAATCCCACATGATCACAGTGTATAATCCTTTTTATATATTTTTTTAATTTGGTTTGTTAATATTATGTTGAGGATTTTCTCATCTATCTTCATCAGAGATATTGGCCTGTAACTTTCCTTTCTTTTAGTATCTTTGTCTGGTTTGGGTATCACAGTAATGCTGGCTATGAACAATGAGTTTGGAAGTGTTCCTCCTCTTCAATTTTTTGGAATCTTTAAGAAGGATAGGTATTAACACTTTATAGGTTTGGTAGAATTCCCCAGTGAAGCTGTCTGGTCCTGATCTTTTGTTTGTTGGTAGCTTTTTGATTACTGATTCAAGTTCAGTATCAGTAATCAGTCTGTTTAGGTTATCTACTTCTTCCTGATCAGTCCTAGAAGATTGTATGTTTCTTGGAATTTATCATTTTCTCTAGGTTGTCCAATTTGTTGGCATATAACTGTTCATAGTATTCTCTTATGATTGGATTTCTGTGATATCAGTTGAAACTTTTCCTGTTTCATTTCTAATTTTGTTTATCCGAGTCTTCTCTTATTTTTTTCTTAATAAAGTCTGGCTAAAGGCTTATGAATTTTGTTATTTTTCAAAAAAACAGCTCTTGGTTTCACTGATATTTTCTATTGTTTGGGGGGTCTCCAATTTATTTCCATTCTGATGTTTATTATTTTCTTCCTTCTGCTGGCTTTGGGCTTTGTTCTTCTTTTTCTAATTTCCTTAGGTGGTAGGTTAGGTTGCTTACTTGAGATTTTTCTTGTTTCTTGAGGTAGGCCAATATCACTTTAAACTCTCCTCTCCTTTTGCTACATCCAATAGATTTTGGAAAGTTGTGTTTTATTTTCATTTGTATCAAGGTATTTTCTGATTTCCTTTCTGATTTCTTCACTGACTTATTGGTTTTTCAGTAGCACATAGTTCACTCTTCACATGTTTGTGCTTTTCTCCAGTTTTCTTCCTGTAATTGATTTTTAGTTTCATACTATTGTGATCCAAAAAGATGCTTGGTATACTTTTTATCTTCTTAAATTTGTTGAGACCTGTTTCGTGGTCTAGCATGTGATTTAACCTGGAGAAAGTTCTATGGGCACTTAAAAAGAATGTGTATTCTGTTGGTTTCAGACAGAATGTCCTATAAATATGCATTAAGTCCAACTGGTTTAATGTGTCACTGAAGCCCACTGTTTCCTTATTGATTTTCTATCATGATGATTTTTCTATTGCTGTCAGTAGTGTGTGAAAGTCCCCTATTATTCTTGTAAGTTTGTCCATTTTTCCCTATATGTCTGTTAATATTTGATTTATATATTAGGTGCATATATGTTTACAAATTCTATATCCTCTTCTTGGATTGATCCTTTTATCATTATACAATGCTCCTCTATTTGTTTTATTATGAACTTCATTTTTAAATCTACTCTGTCTGATGAATATTGCCACACAAACTTTCTTTTCATTTCCATTTGCATAGAATATTTTTCCATCATCTTAATTTCAGTCTGTGTGTGTCTTTAGCTCTGAAAGTAAGCCTCTAGTAGACAGCATATAGATGGGTCTTGTTTCTTAATCCAATCTGTTACACTATGTCTTTTTATTGGAGCATTTAGTCCATTGGCATTTAAAGTGATTATTGATAGTTTTGCTACTTGTTTTCTGGTTGTTTTTGTAGTTCTTATCTCTTATTTTCTTCTCATAGTCTCTTACTTTTTGGTTTGATGATTGTCTTTCATGTTATCCTTGGGTTCTTTTCTCTCTAATTTTTGGGTATCTATTGTAGGTTTTTGATTTGTGGTTACCATGGAGTTCATATATGCTGACCTATAACTAGATCTACTTGCTTTAAACTGATAGCCTTTTTAAGTTCAAACACATTCTAAAAGATCTATGTTTTTTTTTTTTTTAAACATCTTTATTGGAGTATAATTGCTTTACAATGGTATGTTAGTTTCAGCTTCACAACAAAATGATTCAGTTATATATATACATATATTCCCATATCTCTTCCCGCTTGCATCTCCCTCCCTCCCACCCTGCCTATCCCACCCCTCCAGGCGGTCACAAAGCACCGAGCTGATCTCCCTGTGCTATGCGGCTGCTTCCCACTAGCTAACTACCTTACTTTTGTAGTGTATATATGTCCATGCCTCTTTATCGCTTTGTCACCATTTACCCTTCCTCCTCCCCATAGCCTCAAGTCCATTCTCTAGTACGTCTGTGTCTTTATTCCTGTTTCACCCCTAGGTTTTTCATGACATTTTTTTTTTTAAATTACATATATATGTGTTAGCATACGGTATTTGTCTCTCTCTTTCTGACTTACTTCACTCTGTATGACAGACTCTAGGTCTATCCACCTCATTACAAATAGCTCAATTTTGTCTCTTTTTATGGCTGAGTAATATTCCATTGTATATATGTGCCACATCTTCTTTATCCATTCATCCGATGATGGACACTTAGGTTGTTTCCATCTCTGGGCTATTGTAAATAGAGCTGCAATGAACATTTTG
Organism: Globicephala melas; assembly: GCF_963455315.2. NCBI lineage: Eukaryota > Metazoa > Chordata > Mammalia > Artiodactyla > Delphinidae > Globicephala > Globicephala melas. The sequence goes on from NC_083317.1 coordinate 37,260,083, forward strand.
GTACATGACTCTTTTTGAATTATGGTTTTCTCAGGGTATATGCCCAGTAGTGGGATTGCTGGGTCATATGGTAGTTCTATTTGTAGCTTTTTGAGGAACCTCCATACTGTTCTCCACAGTGGCTGTATCAATTTACATTCCCACCAACAGTGTAAGAGGGTTCCCTTTTCTCCACACCCTCTCCAGCATTTGTTGTTTCTAGATTTTTTGATGATGGCCATTCTGACTGGTGTGAGATGATATCTCATTGTAGTTTTGATTTGCATTTCTCTAATGATTAGTGATGTTGAGCATTCTTTCATGTGTTTGTTGGCACTCTGTATATCTTCTTTGGAGAAATGTCTATTTAGGTCTTCTGCCCATTTTTGGATTGGGTTGTTTGTTTTTTTGTTATTAAGCTGCATGAGCTGCTTATAAATTCTGGAGATTAATCCTTTGTCCGTTGTTTCATTTGCAAATATTTTCTCCCATTCTGAGGGTTGTCTTTTGGTCTTCTTTATGGTTTCCTTTGCTGCACAAAAGCTTTTAAGTTTCATTAGGTCCCATTTGTTTACTTTTGTTTTTATTTCCATTTCTCTAGGAGGTGGGTCAAAAAGGACCTTGCTGTGATTTATGTCATAGAGTGTTCTGCCTATGTTTTCCTCTAAGAGTTTGATAGTTTCTGGCCTTACATTTAGGTCTTTAATCCATTTTGAGCTTATTTTTGTGTATGGTGTTAGGGAGTGATCTAATCTCATACTTTTACATGTAGCTGTCCAGTTTTCCCAGCACCACTTATTGAATAGGCTGTCCTTTCTCCACTGTACATTTCTGCCTCCTTTGTCAAAGATAAGGTGACCATATGTGCGTGGGTTTATCTCTGGGCTTTCTATCCTGTTCCATTGATCTATCTTTCTGTTTTTGTGCCAGTACCATACCGTCTTGATAACTGTAGCTTTGTAGTATAGTCTGAAGTCTGGGAGCCTGATTCCTCCAGTTCCTTCTTTCGTTCTCAAGATTGCTTTGGCTATTCGGGGTCTTTTGTGTTTCCATACAAATTGCAAAATTTTTTGTTCTAGTTCTGTGAAAAATGCCAGTGGTAGTTTGATAGGGATTGCATTGAATCTATAGATTGCTTTGGGTAGTAGAGTCATTTTCACAATGTTGATTCTTCCAATCCAAGATCTATGTTTTTTTATATGCCACCCCAGTTTTGTTTTTTTGTTTTGTTTTGTTTTGATGTCAAATTTTACATCTTTATGTCTATCCCTTAACTGTCCATTTTAGTTATAGTTGATTTTACAATTTTTGTCTTTTAATCTTTGTACAAGCTTAAATGATTGAGCCACTGCTTTTACTATACATTGGCATTTACCAGTGAGAATTTTCCCTTCATATATTTTCTTATTTCTCATTATCATCTTTTCCTTTTCACTTAAAGAAGACCCTTTAATATTTCCTGAAATGTCAGTTTAGTAGTGATGAACTCTTAGCTTTTACTTGTCTGGGAAACTTTATCCCTCCCTCAATGCTAAATGTTAACCTTGTTGAGTAGAGTATCCTAGGTTGTAGTTTTTTTTTTCCTTTCAGTCCTTTAAATATATTATGCCACCCACTTCTGACCTGCAAAGTTTCTGCTGAAAAATCAGCTGATAGCTTTATGGGTGTTCCCTTGTATGTGACTCTTTGTTTTTCTCTTGCTGGCTTTAAAACTCTCTTTAAGTTTTGCCATTTTAATAATGATATGTCTTGGTGGAGGTCTCTTTGGTTTCATCTTTTAGGGGACACTCTGTGCTTCTTGGACCTGGATATCCATTTCTTTCTTCAGATTAGGTAAGTTTTCAGCCACAGTTTCATCAAACACATTTGCTACCACTTTGTCTCTCTCTCTTCTTCTGAGACCCTAAATGTTAGTATACCTGATGTTGTCACAGATATCCCTTAAAATGTCATTTTTCTAAAATTTTGCTCTTCTGATTGGGTGATTTCCACTATTCTATCCTCCAGATCACTTATGGGTTCTCCCTTATCATCTAATTTTCTTTTAACTCCTTCTAGTTATTATATTTATTTCAGTTATTGTATTCTTCAGCTCTGACTGTTTTTTTTTTTTTTAATATATTTTCTAGTTCTTTGTTGAAGTTCTCACTGTGTTTATCTATTCTTTTCCAAGTTCAGTTAGCACTCATTACTATCTTGATCTCTTAGATAAATTTTCTCTTTTTCATTAGGGTTTTTTTTCCAGAGGTTTTATGTTATTCTTTCATTTGAAACATATTCCTCTGTCTTCTCCTTTTGCTTAATTTTCTTTCTTTCTATGAAATTAGGTGAAACAATTACTTATCCCAATCATGAAGGCATATCCTTGTGTGGGAGTATCCTTATGAAGTCTCTGTGTGCCCAGTGGCTTTGGTGGGAGAGCTGGATCTGAAGTGAACATGGTCTGCATTTTCCCCTGAGGTACACTGGCAGCTGCTGCCTTTGTGGGAAGTAGGGCTAAATTTGGAGGGGCTAGAGCTAGACCTAGGTGTGATCTGGGGCTTCTCCTAGGCTCAATGGCAGTTACCACCCTACTAGGGATGGGGTTGGGGTCAAAGGTGCTGAAGCAGGAGCCCTGGGATAGATGGGCTTCTCCCCTGCGTAGTGACCATCTCCAACTTGATTAAGGGTGTGGCAGGAGCCACAGGGCTTGAGGATGCACTTCTGAGTTGGTTTCACCTTTTCTTCAGTTATGTTCCCTCCCAGCAGCATGCACATATGCACACACCATCAATGGCAGACTCTGCCCTGGCTCGAGGCAGGGCTGGGGCCCAAACTGGCTACATTCCCTCCAAGTTCATTCACACTTGTTGGCAATTGTGGCCTCTGCCTTAGTGGTGAGCAGTGCCAGAGCAAAAGTGCTGGACAAAAAGCCTAGTGTGAGTGGGGTGTGGGTGCACTGGGGTGGTTCTGGCAGGCTGGCCAGAGCACCTGGAAGTTTTCAATCTGCCACCTTTCATTCTGGGGCTGGGAGCAAGCAAGTTTACATGTGTGCTCTTTGATTTATTACAGCCATCTCATAAGCCCCACCCATTTTCAAAGCAGCTAGGTGGGTTCATATTCCCAGTGTCTTATCCTAGGGCTGGGGTGCCTAATATGGGCTCAAATCCCTCATTCCCCAGAGAGGATTCCCAAGCTGGTGATATCCCCTCCTTTCTGTGTTTCCCTCTGAGGATGCAGGTTCCGACTAGATCCTTTCTCCTCCCCTCCTAGTAGATTCTGTGTGGTCATTGATTTACAGCCTTGGCTATGGAAGAGCCATACTGCTAGTCTTCAGGTCATCCTCAGCAAGAGTTGCTCTATATGTAGTTGTAGTTTTGACATGTTTGCAAGGGGAGGTGAACTCAGGGTCCTCCTACTCTGCCATCTTGATCCTGCTCAGCCCTCATCTCTTATACCATCACATTGGGGATTAGGATTTCAAAAATGAATTTTTTTGAGGACAAAAAATTCAGGACCTGACCATTAGTATACACAAGAAAGCAAATATATTAAAATATCTTATATGTATATGACTTAAATCAATTTGAATTTTTAATTTTATATTTTAGAATCAATCAAATGTCCACATTTTTACCGAGGATTTTTTTTTAGTTTCAAGGAATATTGTATGTATAAATTCACAATTAAAACAACAAAACATCACATCTTTTCCTGTATCCATATTGAGGAAAGTAAAAAAATAAATAAATAAACAAAAAAACACAAAAAAACCCACAAAAAACAAAACAAAACAAAAAAACTTTTACATTTTCATACTCTCTGTCTGAAAATCAAAGAGTACTTGGCAGAGAGCCTAGAAGAGCATAGAATATGTATATTTTACTTTCTTCATTCAGCACTTAGGACCTGGCATGTACCTGTGAGTTCTAAATAAATAATTTTGACAAAGATAATGATTACTGCATACTGGCACTGAGAAGAAAGTTATGAAATTTGAATTGTGTCTTGTAGTAAAAAAAAAAAAGAAATTGCAGTCTGCTATTCCATGATGATTCAACCTCCAGTATTTCTCTCAAATCCTGCCACTTCTTGCATTGGCTTTATTCCCCTTTTCTGTTTTTGGTTTTCTACCCCATAAGGTGATTCCATAAGTAGGATGAATTAGAATAGGTTTATTTGATTGTCTCACTACATTTTAGCATGAAGCCATAGTTGAATAACTTTTACTGAATCCACTGTAAAGTAAATAACATTATAGTGGGAAACCAATGCATAATACTGTTCATTGTGGGTAATAAAACCCTGTAGATTGCACAGAGGACATTATTTCCAAACTCCTACCCAAATTCGGGATCTCTTCCATAATATTAATGATAGATGTTCATCTACCCTCTACCTGAATATTTGCACTGATATAAAATATTGACTTTCAACGTATTACATTTTATGTTTGGATAGCTCCAACTGTTCCACTCCTTAAATCAAATTCTAAATTCCAATTAGTTCTTAGTCCTTCCCTTTTGCTCAATTTCTGAGAATGTATATAGACTAAATCTCATCTCTCTTCAATATTACAGCTTTACAAATAGTTAAAGAGACTCTTCAGGTTTCTCATAAATAGGCTGATCAGATTTTCTGTTTGCCTTGGGAAGTCTTAGTTTATGCCTGTTTTCCTGGAAAAAACATTTTGTCCACCATAGGAATTGTCCCAAACTTTCCACTTTTAGAAAATATAGTAGTAGTATTAAGAATTATATAAAATAAGACAGAACTAGTTTAGCAGACCTTTAATTACTCATCACCTAGCAAGATATCATCTAGTAGTATATGTAATATATGTACAGTAACAAAGTTATCAATTGAACATGTGATTAAATTGAAAAATGAGCAAAGATAAATCATTACTCTTTTCCTGAGGACACCTGCTGAAAAAAATAGTGCAAATGGATAGGATAAGCCAGACGCAACAAGTTCATTCCAGCCTTGTGTAGTGGTAGGAAATTTACTCAACCAGGATGTCCCTGTAAACCAACTGTGCCAGAAACTCTTCCATGGATTATGCCACAGTTTGTGAGATGCAGGAGTCTGCCAAGCTGCCAGTTAGTGTGGTCAGTAGGAAATGTGAGAAATTGCGCATTAGACATAAGTGAAATATATATGGGAAGTACAGTGAGTAGTACCACCACAGAACAAATAGAGAGAACTTTGAATGTTCTTGCAACAGCAGTTTAGTTAATTCCATGCATGGCGTAAATCTGCAACTGTTTATTTTACTGCTTGATGACATTTAAAAATAATTTGCTTTCTAGTGTCAGTAATTCTAAAAACTTAAGATGACTTTCTAATAAAAATTAAGGACTGAATTTCTATTTCTCAACAAAGTTAATGATAAACATGAATGTTGCACACAACTTGAAAACATAAAAATGGTAATTTAACATATGCAGTCAAGAATATGCATTTCCATATCACTCTAAATTGTGAATTATTTCTTAGATCAAATAAACATTATTCTATGTTAATTGTGGTCATTTTCAACTCCCAAGTATTTGTGAAAGTAAAAAAAAAAAAAATCTTAAATGATTGTTATAGTATCACTTCGATTAGCAACAGAAGCAATTCACAAACACTTAAATGATGCCAGATTTATATTAATAGATATTTCAGGGAGAAAAGCAGGTAAAATTACTCATATAATAATAATGTGATATTTTATTTAATAAAGTGAATAAAAGTAAAGTTTTTGGAAGTTCACTGGAAATGAACTTTTGAATAGTTTTGTAAATTCAGTTAAAAAGTTGTACATTGAATTAAAATTCACTATATATGTAGTAATAAAATTAGAAAAATATTGACACTAACAAAACACATTTGTGAGAGTCAGAATCATGGTAAGAACAATTTTTTTATAAATTACAAATTCTATGCAGCCAATGTTGTTGAAATTGGTAATGTGAGTGAATAATTCATAACTGCATCCAAATGAGCAGTGATATTTTAGCAACTGAAATAAAATCTATAATTGCTAAAACTTACATACACAAGAGTCACTGAAATACATAACTTTTTGTGATGAAGCTGATGTTTAATCACCATCATCATTTCTTTAGCAGGGCAATTCATATTTTCACCCTTTGCTGCCTGGCATCAGTTGAATTTTAGAAAGGTTTGCAATTGCAAAAAAGTATTTTGTAAATCAACTTAATTAGGCTATAATTCTATTAAAACTTTTATAAATGAGTCTATGACTTTTGATCACATTTGTTTCAAAATCAGTTGTAATCCTATGAACAAGAAATCAAGAAAAGTCACCTTTTGCAGCTTTTAGAGAATTTTAATTATTAAAAATAAAGCTTGGAGATAAGAACACATTACAGAAATACATTTAAATTTATTATTATGAAATTTACTACCATGAAAACTTATTTCTAAGAGAGGAAACATATTGAATGGTTAATGATGTTTAAATAAGGTACAAGGTTTAATTTTGAAATTCTATCATTGCTTCTTACTATACATTTTGAGAAAAATACTTTGATATAGGTCTTATTGTTTATTGAATATATTTACATTCTATAGTGGAATAGCCTTCTACTGAGAGTCCTAAAATTTGCCACATCCATATTTTGAAAAATGTTGAAAATAAATATTAAAAAACATAGCTTATTCATGAAATTTTAGGTGGAAAACAGATCTGTTTTTAAAAGTTCTCTGAGTAGAGGTAAAAAGCCTAAAAATACCTTGGCTGAAATTTTATGTATTTAAATTTGAGTAAAAATTAGAATTGAGAATATATTCCACTTCACACAATTCTCTGATATTTCTGTTAACTCCGAATTTTAGACTATTTTCTCAATTAAAAACATGTAGAAAGAATAGATTGAAAGTGATAATAGATTGCTTTGGGCCAAGACAGTGGAGTAGAAATACCCTGAGCTCACCTCCTCCCACAGTCACACCAAAATTACAACTATTTACAGACCAACTATTGATGAGAAACGCTGGAATACTAGCAGAAAAGATCTCCTACAACTAAAGATATAAAGAACAACAAGATGGTAGAAGGGGTGGACATGTGGTATAGTCATACCCCTGAGTGGTCGAACCACAAATTGGAGAATAATTACAATTGCAGAGGTTCACCCCAAGGAGCGAGGGGTCCAATCCCCTCCATCAGGCTTCCTAGTCTCTGTTTCTTGCACCAGGAGGACAAGCCCCCAGAGTGTTTGGCTTTGAGGCCAGTGGGGCTTGTTCTGGGAGAGCCAGAGGGCTGTGGGAAATAGAGTCCACTTTTAAATGATGTACACAGAATCTCACACACCCCAGGACCCAGGGCAGAGGCAGTAATTTGAAAGGAGCCAGGGTCAGACCCACCAGCTAATCTCAGAGAGTCTCCCAGGGAAGCAGGAGGCAGCTGGAGATTACCCTGGGAACACTGATGCTGGCAGCAGCCATTTTGGTGGGTTCACTCTACCATATGGACACTGGTGTTGGCAAGCACTGTTTTGGAATCCTCCCTCTGGCTTGTTAGCACCAGGACCTGGCAATATCAAGCAGCCTGTCTGCACCAATGCTGGGACACCTCAGGCCAAGCAACTAGATGGGTGGAGACAAAGCCTTAGGCTGGCTGACCTAAGACCCCCTGAGCCCACACCCACCTCAACACCTGGCCCTGACCACCAGAGGGCCCAGGCCCTGGCCCCACACACAGTTCACTGGCACTAGCCCTGCAAATGCAGGGCCCTGCAGTCAGAGATCCTGGAATCCAACTCTGCCCACTAGTGGACTAGTTCTATCCCAAGGACCAGCCTCACCTACCAGTGGGTAGGCATCAACTCCAGGACCCCCTGGGCCCTGGTGGCACCCACCAATGGGCTAACACACCAATTCTGGGACCTCCAAGACCCTGCAGGCAGAGACCCTGGGAACCAGCTCTACCTACCAATGAGCCAGCAGTGGTCCCGGTATCCTCTGGACCTCCACCCACCAGGCAGCCTATACCAGCTCTAAGAATGGCCATTCTCGTCACTTTTATTTGACTTAGTATTGGATGTCTTAGAAGCAGCAATCAGAAAAAAAGGAAAAGAAATAAAAGTAATCCAAATCAGAAAGGAAGAAATAAAACTGTCACTATTTGCAGAAGACATGATACTATACACAGAAAATCCTCAAGATGCTATCAAAAAACTACTAGAGCTCATCAATAAATTTGGTAAAGTTGCAGGATACAAAATTAATATACAGAAAAACATTGCATTTCTATACACTGACAACAAACTATGAGAAAGAGAAACTAAGAAAATAATTCTATTAACAATCACATCAATAATAATAAAATACCTTGGAATAAATCTACCTAAGGAGACAAAAGACCTGTACTTGGAAAACTAAGACATTGATGAAAGAAACTGATGACACAAACAAATAGAAAGATATACTGTGCTCATGGACTGGAAGAATTAATATTGTTAAAATGACCGTACTACACAAGACAATCTACAAATTCAGTGGAATCCCTATCAAAACACCAATGGCATTTTTCACAGAACTAGAACAAATAATCCTAAAATTTGTATAGAAACTCAAAAGATCCCAAATAGCCAAAATAATCTTGAGAAAAAAGAACAAAGCTAGAGGTATCATGCTCCCTGACTTCAAAACTACAGTCATCAAATAGTATGGTACTGGCACAAAAACAGACACATAGATCCATGGAACAGTATAGAGAGCCCAGAAATAAACACTTACATGGGCAATTAATCTATGACAAAGGAGGCAAGAATATACAATAGGGAAAAAGCAGCCCCTTCAGTAAATGGTGTTGGGAAAACTGGACAGCTACATTCAAGAGAGTCAAACTGGACTATTCTCTTGCATGACGTGCAAAACTAAATGCAAAATGGATTAAAGCCTTAAAGGTAAAACCTGAAACCATAAAACTTCTAGAATTAAACACAGTCAGTATTCTCTTTGACATCTGTCTGTAATATTTTTTAAGATATGTCTCCTCAGGCAAGGGGAAAAAAAGCAAAAATAAATGGGACTATATCAAACTAAAAAGTTTTTGCACAGTGAAGGAAACTTAATGAAATGAAAGGCCACCTACTGAATGAGAGAATATATTTTCAAACAATATATCCAATAAGGGGATAATATCCAAAATAGTCAAAGAAATTATATAACTCAACATCAAAAAAACAAACAACCCAATTAAAAATGTGCAGAGAATCTAAATAGACACTTTTACAAGGAAGACAATACAGATGGTTCACAGGCACCTTCAAAGATGCTGAAAATCACTAATCATCAGGGAAATGCAAATCAAAACCACCATGAGATATCACTTCACACCTGTCAAAGTGGCTATTATCCAAAATACAATAAATAATAAGTGCTGGTGAGTATATGGTAAAAAGGGAAACCTCATGCACTGATGATAAGGATGTAAATTAGTACAGCCACTTTGTAAAAGATCATGGACATTCCTCAAAAAGTTAAAAATAGAACTACCACATGATCCAGCAATTCCACTCCTGGGTGTTTAAGCAAAGAAAAGAAAAATACTAACGAGAAAAGATATATTCACCCTTATGTTCATTGCAGCATTATATAAAATAGCCAAGACATGGAAGGTGCCAAACTGCCCATCAATAGATTAATGGATACATATAATAGGATATATATATATATATATATACACACACACATACACACACACACATATACATATATAATTGAATATTAGCCATAAACCAAAATGAAATTTTGCCATTTACAACAATATGAATGGACCTATAGAGTATTATGCTAAGTGAAATACGTCAGACAGAAAAAGACAAATACTGTATGATACCATTTATATGTGAAATCTAAAAATAAAAAACAAATGAACAAACATAACAAAACAGAGAGTTATAGATACAGAGAACAAAGAGTTGATTGCCAGAGGGGTTTGGGGTTGGGGAGGAAGGAAATAGGTGAGGGAGAGTAAGAAGTACAGAATTACAGTTGTAAAATAAATGAGTCACAGTTGTGAAAAGTACAGTGTGGGGAATATAGTCAATAACCATGTAATATCTTTGTATGGTTACATATTGTAACTAGAGTTATCATGGTGATCAGTTTGAGATGTTTAGAAATATCAAATCATTATGTTGTGTACCAGGAACTAACATAGTGTTGTAGGTTAATTATCAAAATCTGTTCGGGTTTCTCCTTGAGATGTTACAGACAACCCCAAACAAATTTTTGGCCAACCCAATACTTCAAAAACAACCAAACAAGCAAAAGAATAAACTCATAGAAAAAGAGACCAGATTTGTGGTTACCAGAGGCATGAGTTGGGGAAGAATGGGAATTGGATGAAGAGAGTCAAAAGGTACAAACTTCCAATATTAAAATAAATAAATACTAGGGATGTAATGTACATAATAAATAAAATTAACCCTGCTGTATGTTATACATGGAAGTTGTTAAGAGAGTAAATCTTAAGAGTTCTTATGACAAGAAAATTTTATTTTAAATTTCTTTACTTCTGTATCTATATGAGATGATGGATGTTCACTAAACTTATTGTGATAATAGTTTCACGATATACGTAAATCAAATCATTATGTTGTACACCTTAAACTCATACAGTCCTGTAGGTCAATTATATCTCAATAAAACTGGAAGACAAAAAAAAACAAAACAGTGGAATAAGAATATCATGACAATGACCCTGTCTTTTCAACTGCATTTTTATGCACAAGAATGCAGTCTGCACTCATACTAGCTGTAAAGTATCTGAAAACAAAAATAATGGTAATAAACTTAAAATATAATACCTCTTGAATATCCAAAAATTTATTTAGAGAGAACTTCATCCAGTTTTCTTAAATTAAAAAGAAACTTTAAAAAGTAATAATAATTTCAAATTTATTACAAGTAGGTTGTCAACTTTGAACATTGAAAGCAATTTTACAAAAACATTAAAAATTTTGTAAACCAGTATATTGAAGATATTATAAAATCACAAATCTGATATTTAATGTTTCTTTTCACTTGCATACTCTGGAAGAAACTCAACTTAGTCATATGTATTATCCTTTAAAATACTACTGGATTTTTTTTGCTAATATTTTGTTATGAACCTTTGCATTTATGATCCTGAAAGATACTATTCTATAATTTTCTTTCTTTTTTGGGGGTAGGGACATATCAATTTTTTGATAAGTTTTATGCTGCTTGGCCTCATCAAGTTAATTGGGAATTCATAAATAATTATAACAAACAATTACAATTGGGTCTGAAAACATTGGATTGATCTGACTAAAAGTCAACCCAGAGCTCTCCATGATGTGGACCAACTGCTGGTGGAAGTGCATCAAAAGTCATCTCCCCCTCTTCACTTTTGTTTCATTCTTTTTACTTTCAGAGATGTTGATCCCAAGAGCAGTCCCTTATAACATCCTTCTTGCTAGTCTACCCCAAGAAACTCAATTGTCAACAATAGTAAAGCCAACAAGTGTTATTGTGAGGAAAATACTATATTCTACATAAAAAGCACTTAAAACTGCCTGAAACATAGTAACCACTGAATTCCTGTTTTGAATGATTATTATATTTCAAAATGACCTATCAAAAAGCCTATCTTTAGGATGATAAGAGTTAACTACCAATAAATATGGCAAGAATATCCTCTCAAAGGCAGAAGTTCAAGGAGCTCTTTTATTTAATACCACTTTTTTCAAGAACATATAATAATTAACTTTGCTTATGCTGTGAAGCCCTGAAGGGTGTTAAGGATTGCAGTTATGATTTATTAACAGTCTCTTATTCTACTGATTCAAAAGAGAAAACCTAGATTAATTCAAATTCATATTAATTATATAAATGTAGTAAAGAAAGGGAAGCTCCAATTATGTATTTGTCTACTGATGTATAATAAATTACTCCAAATCTGAAATGGGTTAAAATAACTATTTTACTTTGCTTACAATTTTGTGGATCAGGCAATCAGAGAGTGCTCAGCTAGCCAGTTTGTTTCTAATTCATGTGGCATCAGGTGGCATGACTCGGGCTAGATGACCCACTTCCAAGATGGCTTTTTCACTCACTTGGTTGGTGTCTGTATGTATGTTAGTCTCTTTCTAATTCTCCATCATAAAGAGGATATTTTATCCTTTACAGTCACTCCAACTTGATCCATGTCTCCAATTTCATCGTTAGGGTTCTGGCAATAATTTTCTCTCTCTCTTTGTTCCACATTCTGAGGTCTTGGTTCTGACCTTCTTTTCCATAAGAAATAGACTATGTTCATAATGAAATAAGCTTTTCAGATTGTTTCATGCAGTTTAAGGGCTCAAATACCTCTTTGAATTTTATATGATCTCCATTCCTTTCAGTCTAAGCTGATATAATGTTTAAGACTTTGTGAGTTTATAGCAAATCAGATTTTAATCCATTCCATTATATGAAAATCATATCGACATTTCTTTCCAAGTTAGGCCTTGCTATACCTTGGCTCAAAAGTCAAGTTGCTGTGCATTATTTCCCTTTAAGATTCTTCCAAGTATTTTTCTCTAGCTGAAAGTGTCAATGTGGCATGCCCTTAAGATTCTTAGATGCACTCTTATGGCAGAACAGGTCTAGAATACTCCTGTAAGACTCTTAGAAGACCTAATAGGTATGACCTTAAATCTTTGTGAGGTATCAACATAGCATCTTAGAGCCATGCCATGTGAAATGACCCTGAAGCCAGCTTTTATTGGTACCACACTAGATTTGATTCTTTCCTTGAGACCATTTCTTACCTTGGGAATCTTTAGCTAAGAGGTACTGGAGATTAAAACTGGTTTTATTTCCAAAATCAGAAAGTCATAAGTCCTTCATATTTCCCCGAAATTCTGCTCAAAATCTGAACAGTTCTTTATTAAATTAATCTCTCTTCTCTATTTTATCACAGCCATCTTGAAGAGATAATTGGAACCTTCTAGATACTGCCTGAAAATTTCCCCAGCCAGAACAAAAGTTTATTATTTGTTCTTTCTTTTTCCATACTACCACAGGTGACAGTATTACCAAAATTTCCTTACTTACCTTCAAAATAATCATCAAAAGTATCCTTGAAGTGCTTCCAATATCTGATTAACCATCTCAGAGCAATAGAACTTGTTTTAAGTTTTTGTTGTAGAATTAAACCAATTTCACCTACTAAATTCTCTTCCAGTTATCAATTTCATTAAACCTACCCCCAAATTTATTGACTTAATATAACTATGTTATTTTGCTCATAATTTTGTGAACTCAGGAATTAGGATTTTTTTTTTTATGGGTAGTTTATCTCTGATCCAAATAACATCAGCTAGTGTGGCTAAGGCTAAAGGAACCACTTAAAAGATGATTTCTTGAACTCATATGTTTAGTGTCTGGATGTTCCTTAGCTTCTCCACATGGCCTGAGGTATTATAACATTTTACATGCTCACTTACGTTTCTTAGTACAAGTTTTCCTAGAAAAAACATTCTGAAAGGTCCAGGCAGAAGTTGTGAAACTTCTTATGACCTAGCTACACTGGCACTTCTGCTGACTCCATTGGTCAAGCAAGTTACTAAGGTCAGCCTACATTCAAAGATGGAGGGAAAAAAACTCAGTCTTTCAATGGAAGAATAGCATGTATTTACAAAAAAAGGAGGTATTTAATTATAGTCATATAAGAGAGAAGCTGACAAAAGTTGTTGGCATCACAAAACCTAAAAAATTTATTACATATATTATAAACAAATACCTTATTGTTTAATATGGTGCAAGCATGGATTTTATAAAAGTTAAATTGCAACAACTTTATCTGAGTAATTTGAATAATTTGACTTAACTGAACCAGTTAGATATGTGGGTCAATTAATTTATAATACAAAGAGATATGGGAAACAATTCCCAGTAAAAGTCTGGGCAATCATATTACAAAAGATATCCTTTAGAAGCTGCTTGCCCTAGGAAATTTTAACCCTCTTTACCTCTTGAAGTCAAGAGGGAAATCCACTAAGAACAGATCCAGCCTCTCTAAAATGTGAACTAGTATACAGTTCTGTAAAGACTCTGGCTATAAGACTAAATGTCAATTCACTTAAGAAATCTGAATCTCAAGTGGCTTGGGTTAAGAATAATGTTCAGAAGCAACTCCTCTTACAAATGCAAAAAATTAATGACCACCGATTTTTTTTATTTGCCAAGTCTGATCTTCTCCTGGGAAGAGAAGAGGACCCTGAACAAGTATTAATGGGTCCTTGCCCTCAAGGCAAGGTTGGCTTTTCAGTGGTTTGGAATTTCATATACTAAGTTTCCCTGAGTACTTTAAAAATGAATCTGTTCACTGAATCTAAGCATTTTCTCAAAAATGTGGAAGTCCTTCACTTAATACTACAAAACTTGGTATCAAGGGACAAGACTACACATTTTTAGATGTTCCCTGTTATAGTGAGGGAAAAAATTGCTCTGTTGTTACGACTACACATTTTTAGACTTTCCCTGTTATAGTGAGGGAAAAAATTGCTCTCCTGTTATTTCTACCTTAATGTCAGAGGCTTATACGGCAGGAAATCATCTGGTTTGTTTCTAGAGGTTTGACATAGAAATCTCTAACAAGAAACCTATAAATTCACTCTGCAAGCAATTTGGAGATGAGTATCAGTATAGAAACAATGACCTGAAATCTTTAAGACTACGATATTACTAATGAAAATAATAATTTGAAGTCTCTAAAGTAATCTGATATTTTACATTCAATTTACTGCTGACAATGTTGCCCCTTTTTGGGTTTGGTCTATTCTCAAAAAGTTCACTGTTCCATTTTGATTGTTCTGAGTTGCTACCCAGTTATTTGATGTTTTCCTTTCCTAGGCTTCATCAGTATCATCATCATCATCATCATCATCATCATCACCATCACCATCATCATCATCCAATGAAATCAGGCTTTAAATATTGTTTTAATTATTGGCAGTATCAGTACTACTACAATTTATGGAAGATATCCTTGTGAAACCTGTTCTGTGATAAATAATTTGTATACATATTTTATATTTACAACTCTGTAAGGTAATTATTACAGAGGAAGAACAAAAAAACAACCAAAAGTCATTAACTCAAGAATGTATTAAGAATGCTGCAATACGGGGAGAGCAACTTGAAATGAGTGTTCTGCAGAGAGCAAGTAGCTGAAAGATTTTACAAGGCTGATGGGGGGGTTGGTCACTCAAAGGTTAGCTTTGCTCTGAAAATTGTTCACTATTCAGAGTGCTGGAAAGTATGGGAAAAGTGAGTTATGTTAATCATGTAGGAACAGGAAGTTTGGACCTTAGTTTAACACCCACTGACTACTTAATTTACATTTAGGAAAAAATGGTAAGGAGGAACATTTGTAAGCTAAGATTCTTGGGGGCCAGCTAAGACTTGGAGT